>NW_021319309.1:3747355-3794594 GCF_001605985.2 Dendrobium catenatum | reverse complement strand
GTTTTATTCATCTTTTTTATCGTTATGCATCTCATAAGCATCTTGCGAGTTGATGAATTTATTTTATAATTATCTCAACTAAGTTGTCTATTCATACTATAGGATCGAGTCCAATTTGTAAATCAATCTTCCTTGTATAAGAGTGTTAATTTTTTTTACTCTTATACTTGGAAGATGATTTTTACAACTGAAATAATAATTACAAGATTTAAGTAAAGGAAGCCTCTTTAAAAAAAAAAAAAAGTGAAGACTCATCTATAATGATAAGCATAAGCAAGCATTAAGGGGAGGTGATTAAGAGTTAGAAGAAGAAAACAAGCTCAACCCCTTATCTCACACCTTAATATCTGCATGACGAGTGGATTGATCGCTTTGCTTGACCAGTGCTTAAACTAAATGAGTACATTTGAAAAGAAAATTACTACTAGGAATTCTTTTAGTAAAAACAAGAGGAGGATCATATACCAGGAGAAATTCTCTCCTCCATAGCTGTTTGTTTTGTGATAGCCACATAACTTGCTCACGAATCATATGATTTTGAGGTGTTTAGTGTTGCTTTTCTTTCTTTTATTTTTTTAGTGTTTTTGCCTTGTGTTTATTTTTACTTTATATTTTGAGACATCAAAATGCTGAGAAGTGTATTTTGGTTATAAAATATATTCATGTTATTGTATTTATTTTTATTGTACTTGTCTTGTGCACTTGTGTTTTCTCTTTTTTAGTTCTTTTAAATTAAAACTTTAAAATTTTAATATATTCATGTTGTTGCATTTTATGTCATTTCACTTTTTTGCCGTATTTTTTTATAGAAGGCATAAAGTGAGGGTGAGAAAATGTAATTCAAAAAATTTAAATATTTTACTTAAGATCTTTTTGAGAAATAATTTCAACAAAAAACGTTCTTTGTCATAAAATTGTGAGAGATTGTTGGGCCCTATTAGCCTTGTGTACACACTAGGGTTTTTATAATAATAAATGTTAATAGTTATACTAATTTAAATTATAATTATATGTGCAGGTCTTTGCTTTTAAACAAACATTTCAAATAAAAAAAGAAACCACAAGATTAATATCAGGCTTGACAACAACAACAATAACATCGAGTCTCTGTCCCACGATATTAGCTTAGCTATATGATTTCTTTATCTCCATTTTGATATCTTACTCACAAGAGACAAAATCAAGAAGAGGAGCTGATTGAGCCAAAAAATTAATAATATTATGTCGCCAAAGAAAAAAAATGCCTCAATGAATGTAAAGTGGGTGAATATGTAGTTTTCTATTTTTTAGGCTTTTACAACTTGTATGAATATAGTTGACTAAACAATCATGCACACACATAAAATAGTAAATTTTTTATTAAAAATAGAAAATTTGACATTTATTAAAATACTTGATCCTCTGATTAATTGTACTAGATGATTTAAGTAGTGTAATATTAGCACTATGTATTTTTTAAAAATTAGATAATCAAGTGATATTAACTAATAAAATTTATAATTAAATTTTAAAATGACAAATTATAATGTATGATGAAAATTATCCTATATGATATCCTATTTTAAGTTAAATCCACTATCATCTATTTTTCCAAAATAAGGAAAATTCAAATTTTAAAATTTTGTCATGTATAAAGTATTTTATACTATAAAACTATTTATGATTTTTACCTATTATGGCACTAGAAATCAAGATTTTATGAGTTTGTTCTAGAGAGCTGAGATTGATTTGTAAGGGGTTTGAGAGAGAGAGAGAGGCAATTAGAGAGATCTTTGGGAGAGTCCAAAAGATTTCTCATGGGATTCATAAAGGTTGTCTAGTCAGATCTATGCCCTTGATACTTCGGTTATTGCAAAGTCTCTTAGAAAGGGGCTTTGGAGAGTCTTGGTGTAGAGACTCAAGATTTAACCTTGGAGGTTTGGTTTGAAAGCTTTTTGAGAAGAGAAGAGGTTTAACAGTTTCTCTATTATCCTATAAAGGATAGAGGCTTCTCTATCTTGTTAGGAGCAGAAGGAAATAGTTAGTTGAATTCACTATTAGAAGACTTGGAGAGTGGATGTAGATCAAGTTGACTAAACAACTATAAATATAATTTTCCTATTATAACTTTAGTTTTTTCTTTTAATTTTCTATTCAGATACTCATTTGAAATGAATTTTGCTTTATGTTTTTCTCATTAAACCTGCTTAAGGAATCTAATATTCATCTTGACAGATAAGCATGCCATTCACTTGTCATTTTGAAAAAGAATCTAACCAAGAAATATACTTCATATGCATCTGTAGATTCTTCCCCTACTCTAGTGAACTAAAGTAGGGTTTATTTTTTTACTAGGTTCTAGGTCACCTGTAGAGGTAAGCCTCTATAGTTAAGTATATCCCAAGATGAATCTTGAGAAAAATCTTAATTAAAGTAGTGTCTAAACTTCTTTGGTCTTATATAAGGTTTTAATACAGGATTTTAAAATAGAACTACCTATTGGAAAAGTCCAAAGCCTGAACACTTCCTTACTAGTAAGAGGAAGAAAGGTAGAAAGCGCTTGATATCCAGCCCAGAAATAACTTATACTAATGTTTAGCAGTAACAATTTAGAACGAGTTCAAATTTATGTTTGAGTTTACAATTTATTAGAAGATCGAGATAATTCTCCTAGAAGGAAGTATGAGAGGTGTAGGCAAATTTGGACTTATGTCGATTTTTTGTGGACAACCAGCTAACTACTTAAGAATATTTTTTTAGGGGAAACCCTCAGAGGGGCATACGTATTAATTAAGAAAGATGTTAAATAGTCCTTAAAGGGACCACAAGCTTAGTACTCCTAAGAGCTACAAAAAGAAAGCAAAAAAAATCCTAAGAGCTAAAGTTCCTAACTACGTAAAAATATAATATAACCTAGATACAATCTATGATGAATAAAAAAGAGCGCCCAAAAAAAAGGGAACAAAAAAAAAATCAACCAGCTCCACAATCCCTTCCAAAATGCCACCACTACGAACACCTGCACTAAAGAGATGCTGCAAAAAAAAGTGATAACCAAGATAGAAATTGCAAAAATAAAATCATAAAATGGCATGGTGATAGTCCAAGCAATTGTCCATAAAACAAGTAGTATAAATAAAAAACAAAACATTCAGCCTCCAACAAACAACTTTATAACACTTAGCAGCATCATTCACAAGGAAATGAACAAGCACCCCCTAACTATCAGGTAAGCAGCCATGGAACCTAATGGCAAACCCAGCAGAAGTAGACCATTGGCCATAATCCACAATGGCATAGATAAAGGAAACCAAGATAATCCAGATATATAACCATTTCACATCCAACTTAATATGGATAGCCACAGCTTTAAAAGAAAAACTGCAAAATAAAACCCCATACTAATTCATAAAACCAGTTCCAAACAAACCAACAGTGAGTCCTTAGCCAAACAAGGTAACATGAAAATTGGCCAACCCAATAAAATAGATTAGAGACATAAATGCCAGCAAAATCACAATCGAAATGCCACTCCAGTCTAATCCCAATCCCAACTAAGCACAAAGGAACCATGCCCAGGGAAAAGCAATAGACCAGATGAGCCAAAACCCACAGGAAATGAAGAGCACAACCACAAAAACCAAACCAACTGAAACTAGAAAAAACTATACCAGAATGGATCCAAGGAACAACCTCCAACAAAATCCCAAAAAAACCCATTGACAGCTTACAGGAAACCAGCCCACATAAAATAATATTAAAACCAAACATCGTGGGATTAGACGAGCAGCACAGGGAAGAAATGCTGACATCAAAACTGAACCAGAAAAACCAAGAGATGCAGTTAACAGGGGAGACCCTCCAGCACGAGAAGGCAACCCCCAAACAAAAATAAAAAGGAGTCTCAAGCTCCATCCAAAAATAACTAAAAAAAATCTAACATAGGGAAGACCAATTTTATCTAATCTTAAAAGCCCTTTTAAGGGGACTGGTATGTTAGAGGCAGAGAAGTCAATAAAATAATCCAAATTACACCCCAAATTGGCAAGCCAATCAGCACAAGCATTCCCCTCCCTATACACATGAGAGAGGGATTAATTAACAAAAATTAGCATATGATTAATGTCCCTAGCAAGATAAAAAAGATCTGGGTTGCACACAGGATCATCAACATTATTTAAACAATGAATATTGTAAGTAGCATCAACTTCAATCCAAATGTTAGAAATGTCGAGATATATGCATAATATAATCCCATGAAGAATAGCTGAAAGCTCAGCAAAATTCACTGAACAATTAAGTCAGAGGCCCGCAAAAGCCATAATGATATTCCCAAAACCATCCCTAATAATCCCACCACATCCCAAAATGGAACCTTTGATAGTACCATCCACATTTAGCTTATAGGAATTATTAGGAGGTTTGATCCAGTAAATAATCCTAGGTTTAGTAGAAGGATGATCACCCTCCAACATGATACCCAATTCAAATGCCACAAAGAAATAATTCTTAAAATTCTTGACAGAGAGCAGATTGATTTAAAAAAGCCGCAAAACCTTGTCTTTCATATTCTTAATAATCCTATGATGGTTCATACCAATACCATTAAAAGGGAATTATTTCTATTCAGCCATAATTCAACAAAATGAGAAAGGGAACAACATTTCTAATATGACTTTTAGACTTAATAAACTAAGAGTTAAGTAAAGCATTAATAGACAACTTAATATTAAAGCAATTTATTTTAAAAATATCATCAAAATATGTTCAAGTTTTAGCAGCTGAAGGGCCTGAAAGAAAGACATGATGCATGTTCTCCACATGAAAGCATCATTGGCACTTGGACGGTAAGATAAAGCCTCTTTTAATTAAGTTATCATTACTAGGGATGAACTTATGTAAAATTCTCCAAATGAAAATAGCAAAAGCAAAAAGAATTTTTTATGCCAAATCATAGAAAAAATATTAGTTACATCATTCTTAGCTCTGAAGGCATGCCAAGCTTCCTTTAATCTGAAATTCCCATCTTTAGACAAATTGCATAATAATAAATAAGTAGAATTAGTGTTAAGGGGAAGGTTCATAATTTGTTGAATAATAGAATTAAGAATGGCATTAGCTAGTTTATCATAATCGGGGAAGGTTCATAATTTGTTGAAAATATTTGTTGTTATTGTCACCTTCAGCAAGGTGCTTCGTAGTCACTTTTTATTTCCAAAAGGCTTTCTCCTGAGCTTGTAATTTAAAAAGGCAATCTTTAGCATCCCTAAGCAAAGTAAAATTATCATCAGAATGAAATAATTGACAATTAAGCTTAATAGTGTTCACTTTATCTTCAGCATTCAAGATATTAGCGAAAATATTTTTAAAAATATTTCTATTGCACCAATTGATTTTTTACTTAAGTCTTTTCAATTTAAACCATAATATATTCATGCCAAATATAGAATCATTAAGATGTAAAAGGGCATGTCAACTTTCCTGAAATAAGTCCAGAAAAGAATCACGAAGTAACCACTTATTTTGAAATCTAAAGTGAGGTGAAGGACCCATATGCCTCGTCTTAAGGCTAATTAAAATATGCGAGTTATTAGAAAGAGTTCTATTAAGGTGTTCACCATAAATAGAATTAAATGAGCTAATCCAACTATCGTTAAACAACACACGATCCAACCGTTGTCATAAACGACCACTGTTTCAAGTAACTTTATTACCAAAGAAACCAATCTCCACTAAGTTACAATCTAGAATCATACTATTAAAGTCCTCCATAGAATGATAAATAGGAGCAGATCCCCAATACACTCAGAGAGGTTAGAAATAGTGTTAAAATCACCACCAACAAGCTAGGGCAAGTTAGAAATACTATGGAAGTTAGTGAGTTGCTCCCATAAAACTTTTCTAGTATTACAAGAAGAAGCAGAATACACAAAGGAATGACAACAATTCAAATTTTAAAATTTAAAATTACAGTGCAAGACTTGCATAAAATTTCCAATAATATCTATCCAAATAGGATCCTTCCAAAACACCCATATTTTATAGGAAGAATTCACAACAGAATGCTTAAAACCCAACAATATAGCAGTACTGAATAATTAAGCAGAAGTAATGAGAGGTTGAAGTAAAACAAGAATAGAAACATTATGAATATGGCGTAAATTATTAACCCTCAACCTAAAGGAGGGGAATCCAATGCTCCTATCATTCCAAATAATAAATTTAAATATAAGAAAGTGGCTAGTGTCTAGTTTGCAAATGGGTGGTCCGTGGTTATTGTAAAATGATGTTCTTGTTTTTCCTACTCTTCCTATTTTGAAACTTAGTAGAACTAGTGTCATGATCATCTTTGATAAAACATTTAGCCATAATATCCATATCCTTTGTATCAGTAAAGACATTACTATGATGGTGAGAGTTTGTAGAATGCTTATTATCATTATGTAGACCCGCTTGCCTTACCTCCTGAGGCAAATCTCCATCCTTGAAGATATGACCTTCTTCCACAATTTCCTTACTACCCAAGTCTATAGCAGTATTATCTAATACTCCTTCCTCCAAAATGAGATGCATGTCATCCTGATCATTCACAATAGGGTTAGAGGACAAAGTATTAGCACAAATATTAGTGATCATCAAAATTTCCATATCAAGCAACTATTTATTAATAATACAGGGACTGAGAGGAGATGATGAAACAAAATTATGATTAGTAGTAATAGCCAACATTTGCTCATCCATATTTCCAAAAACAATAGCTAAAGAAGAACTAGAGTTATTAAGGACTCCCTAAAAAATAAAAGGATCCTTGACAATGGTAGAAGGCGGGTCATTGTTAACGATTGAATTATGTATTGTGTCCTCGATATTGTCATGCTATTTTGCCAAAGTTTCATCAACCAATCCTTAAGAAAGAATCTCATTATCATGAGAAACCAAGGGAACTAAAATAGTATTTCCCTATGATTGTTTGGAAAACTCCTCCTTACCAAGATGAGGGTGTGTTGACCCATAAGCTACTGCCAAAAGGGAATGAAACAAAGAATATAATAAAAAAAGGGGTTTTGATCATTACCTATGCTGAGATCTCACCCAAATCCTGCTCAAAATCTCTTCTCAGCTGCCAAATTCACATCACAAATCCCCTCCTAGATGCTCCCTATCCCATATGCAGGGAAAATAATATAAAAAATGGGAATTTAAAACCATATAATAAAACTCCTCCCAGGCCAAACGGTGGTGGCTACCTCTCCTTTCTCATTTGCAAACTCTACACACATCTCCGGTCATCCCAAGCCGAAAGCCACAATCCTATTGTGTGATAAACTCCGGCTTCCCCATTCCTCTCCAACCAATCTCTACCCTCAGCCTTCACCCGATGATTTTGCCCTTACCCTATTTGCAAACTGTCCGTTCAGAGAGAGAGAGAGATTCGGACCCACCGAAGCCTCTCAAGCTAAGGCTGACGCTTCCCGCCGCCTCTTCATCCCTCTGTCCGACCTGATTCACTCGTCTCTTCTAAGTCCAAGCAGCTGCAGTCCTGCGCTTCAACCTAAGCAATTGACTGCCCTATACCTGTCTGAACTAGCTCCCATCTCTGTCTTCCAATTTCCCTTCAGTACCGAGCTCGCTCTTCTCTTCAAGCTGACCTCCATGCCTCAGCCGACCTGATCTTGTCCCGACCTAAGCCACCCATTACCTCTTCCTCTTTGCTCGAGTAAGGTAGTATGTATTAAGATGGTTTTAATGTTAATACTATTCATTAGTATTAACATTAATATTGTTATTATGATTAGTTATTACTATTATTTTAATAATAATAATAATAATAATAATAATAATAATAATATTATTATTATTATTATTTTTATATATTTGTGTCTATGTGTTTGTGAGAAAGAAAAAAATGCAAAACAAAAAGGGAAGTTGCAAAAAAAAAGGGGAGTTAAAAAAAAAAGAAGAGAAAAAATAGTAGGGAAAAAGTTTCAAAAATCCCATTTTTGTCATTTGCGGCGGACTGAAGAACCACATATATACGCTCTCGTAGCACGGTAAGAGGGAGCCTAATGTGAAGCCTACAAAGAGATAGGTAATCACTTTAAGTCCCATCGTCGACGTTTGTGATGGACAGGAGAACCACCTATTTGCACTCTCATAGCACGATGGGAGGGAGCTTAGTGCGATGCATACGAAGAGGTGGGTAAGCCTTATACATGCTCTTGTAGTACGGTGGATAAAGCCACTTTATTCTTCATATTGATACTTTTGAAGACATCATACATGCTTATGTAGTATGGTGGGATGAAAGATGTACGGCCCGGTGTCCCCCGACACTTACCATACACGCTCAAGTAACGTGGTGGGATGGCCCAATTTTTTTTGGTTTCCCCTAAATAGGGGAGACAGGAAGCTATCAAATTTTCTAGTGGACAAGGGACCTGAATTGGTCAATTTTTGGACATGAACTTGAACTCGTCTTGGACATGACTTGAACATTTGAACTCAAGCAAAGACTTGAGTTGGACAATAGGGAACTTGATTTGGACAATGAACTGAACATAAAATTGAGCTTAAATCAAACTTGAATTAATTCAAATCAAAATGACAATAAATAAAAATTACAAATTAAATAATAAGAAAGGTAAATAAAATTTTTAAAATGCTCCTTGTTGGGGTCGGATCTCCAGGAAGAGTGACGCTTCCTGGAGATCCGCCCCCAACAATAAATAACATCAGAAATGGGTCCCAAGTGTTGAGATAGTTGCTACTTAGCTTTACATGTTTGACATTCTTGCAACTTGTATGCTTTTTATGGTTCCAAATATTATTATTTTGATTATTATTTCTCCTAATATATTTTGAAAGTATTATTTTTGCTCTTGTGTGTACTAATATTTTAGGGAAATCATACTCCAGATTGTTGAAGACTTCAAATCAAGATCAGCTTAGAATGTATTGTAAATTGAAGTCTGTATTTTTCATTTTATTGAGTCTGAGAGAATGAGATTGTAATTGAGTAACTAAGCACACACACACTGGGGAGAGTTTTTAAAATTTGCTATTTTTAAAATGATCGTACGGTATGATACCATTTTATAAAGGACGAGCTGGTCAGTTATTTTCCCCGATGAGCAATGGAATGAATAGAAAATGGTAAAAAAAAAAGATTTTCTAAGTATAAATCATACAGACGATATTTTACTTTCATAGCAGGACGATCTTCTCTATTTTTGACAAATGTGAAGTTCATACAGACGATATTTTACGTTCATTCCGGGATGATCTTCTCTGTTTTTGCCAAATGTGAAGTTCGTATGGATGATATTTTACGTTCGTATCGGGACAATCTTCTCTATTTTTAACAAAAGTGAAGATCATACGGATGATATTTTTCGTTCGTACCAAGACGATCTTCTCTATGTTTGATGAATGTGAAGATCATTATTCATCCGTACCAGGACGAGCTTCTCTATTTTTGATGAATGTGAAGATCATACGGACGATATTTTTAGTTCATACTAGGACAATCTTCTCTGTTTTGTCCTTTAAAGCTATTCGTATGGACAACATTTTTCGATCGTACCGGGACGATGGGCTCTGTTGAGTTTTCGTCCAGATGTTTGTACATATGTGCTTTAAAATTTCTATTCATATCGGACGAACATAGTTCGTACAGACGATGATCGGGTATGAATATAGTTCCTACCTATTCACAATAAGTTCGTACGTAATAGTTTTTGAAATATTCATATGCATGAAATTTGATCGTATGGGATGATCGTGGATGGTCAAATTTAAAAAATACTATTTTCTGGACAGTTTTTCATGTCTTTTCTATATAAGGTACACTTAAGACTGTCATTTAATCTTTTTGTCACTTGGTCTTTGTGAATGGTAAAGGAAAATTAAAGGAGAGAGTGAGAGATAGTGTTTGAAGGAGATTTCTTCCTATTAGAGTCTGAAGGGTTCACTTGGTTACTTAAGGGTAAAGATCTTTTTGTGTAATATATGTTTACTTTACTCTTTTCTCTTGTCATTCTAGATTTCTAGTGTGAAGATCTTTCAAGAAGATCCGGTTCTCTGCCAATAGTCGAGGAGTGTGAATAGCCGAGGGTTCTCTTCCTACACTTAGAGAGTGTGAACAACCGAAGGTTATCTACCTACATTTGGAGGGTGTGGAAGGGTGAGGGTTCTTTGCCTACATTTGGAGAGTGTGAACAACTTAAGATTCTCTTTCTACACTTGGAGGGTGTGAAAGGATGAATGTTCTCTGCCTACACTTAGAGAGTGTGAACAATCGGCGGTTCTCTGTCGACACTTGGAGGGTGTAAAAGGATGACGGTTCTCTGCCGCATCGAGTAGTGGTGGAAGAGAGTTTTTTGAAGGCTTCTCCGTCTTGCTGTGGAAGCAAAAGGAGAGACACTTGTGGTAATAGTGTAATACCTGCAGTGGAAGACTTTAAGAAGTGGATGTAGGTCATGTTTGACCGAACCACTAAAAATCTTTATATTTATTTGCGCTGCTTTAATTTCTGCATTTTATTTTTCTGTGGATAAAAAATTATTTTAAAAAAAAAATTCTAAAATCAACCTATTCAATTTATTAAAACGGTTCCAAATTTTTAAAATCTAATAAAGGGTCAAGTTTTTAAATTAGCAATTCACCCCTCTCTTGGTGAGCTTTTGGGACATAAGCTTAGATCTAACAACCTATTTCATATTCAATAAGTTTCAACAAGCGATATCAGAGCTTTATTTCAAAATCATAAGTGTAGACTACTTTTTGATTAACGACTATGGCTACATTTTAAAACCAAAACACACTAGAATGTTACTCTATAACTAAACCTCCCTTGTTTGATAATATTCCTTTTAATTTTTGGAAAACAAGGATGTCAACATTTTTACAGTCATTAGACTATCGTATGTGGATCATAGTTCAAGAAGAGTATACTAAACCAACTAAATTAGTTGACGGAGTTAGAGCTGAAATTCCCTTTGCAGACTGGACTGTAGAACAATATGAATTAGCACAACTTAATGCAAAATGTTTGAATAGTTTCTTTTGTGCACTTAAATCTGAAGATTACATGCGGGTTTCCCTTGCAAAAGTGGAAAAGACATATGTGATATACTTTTTATAACCTATGAAGGGACTAATAAAATTAAGCAATCTAGACTTAATATCTTATTGCATAACTATGAACTATTTCACATGAAATCCAATTAATCTATTTCTGACATGTACCAAGATTCACATAAATAGTCACTTTTTTACATGCATTAGGTAGGGAACTAACGAATGCTAAAATGGTTAATAAGATATTTTATTGTTTTCCTATTACATATGATGCTAAAATAACTACAATTATAGAGTCAAAAGACTTAAATATTTACTTTATTAACAATCTTCTTGGATCACTAATTGCTTACGAACATGAAGTGAGTCAATGAAAGATTGATGTAGGAGAGCCACAAAAGGAGAAGAGCATATCACTAAAAGTGGAGGAGTCGGAGAGTGATCTATCACAATCTGAGGATGAGGATGACATCGCTTTGATGACTAGACAGTTTAGAAGTTTTCTGAAGAGGAAGCAAAAGAGATGCCAACAATGGAATCGAGGTATATTCAATAGGAATGTTAAGGTTTCTAATTATTTGATTTGCTATGAGTGTAGGAAACTTGGACACATTAAGTTAGAATGCCCAAAGCTTAAATCCACTCCTAGACGGAAAAGGTAGAGGAGAAACCAAATGTGAAGAAGGGGAATAAGAAATTCCAAACAGTTTTCTGGGCGGACTAAGCTTCAGACTCATCATAAACTGAAAAGGAGGAAGAAGTCATCAACTTGTGTTTGATGGCTGATAATCTTGATCAGTCAAATCAAGAAGAGGTATGTGACTTAACCTATGCTGAGGTTTTTAAAGATTTTGAAAGAATACATGATGTATATAGGAAGTTAAAAAAACTGCATGCTAGTCTGGACGTAGAATTATAAGAACTGCAGAGAGAACATGAAATTCTTAGGAAAGATCATGCATTAGTTGATAAAAACCATATGAGTTTACTTGAAGCGTTCGATGATTTGAATAAGAATAATGATAATTTAAAATCATCCTATACGTATTTGGAAAAAAAATTAAAGATTAAAAGGATGAATCAGAGAGTGAAAAATATCAGTTGAAATTTAATAATAATGTGTTGGAAGATATGAGCATATTTTTGAAATTGAAAATAAAATCTCTCGAGAAAAATAAGAAACCCCCAAGACTTAAAATTTTACTAATCCTATTTTATATCCAAAATTCTTACAACTCAGGAAGAATAAGAATAGTTATAGAAAATTAAGAAATTCATTTCCTGGAGTTAAATGCTATATATATGGGATAATTGGTCATATTACACACACTTGTACTATAGATATAAAAACTCATTTAGTGTGGAGACAAAAGATGCATAAACCTAGACATATTATACATGCATTTGTTTTAAAGTTGCCAAAAGGTGAACCCAAACTTATTTGGGTTCCCAGGTCTAACTTTTGATGATTTTGCAGGTACGCTCTCATACAAGGCCTCGTGAGAGCATATGGTATTTAGAAAACGGTTGCTCAAATCATATGACTGGAGATACTGCAGAAGTCATATCACTGGAATGGAAATAAGATTATATTTGGAGATAACACCACAAGGAAGGTGGTTGGATCATGTATGATAGGAAATTTGAAAAACTTTTTTATTGAGAATGTACGACTAGTTGAAGGCTTAAAGCATAATCTCTTAAGTATTAGTCAACTATATGATAAAGGATACTATATTAAATTTTTTCCTACTAGCTGCATATTAAGCCTAAATCATAATGATATTTTGCATGGTATACAGGTAAAAAATATTTATATACTAGATTTGAATTATATAAAAACTCCTATTGCTTTTTGTTTAAAAACTATTTATAATGAATCATGGCTTTGACATATGAGACTTTATCACTCTAGCATGAAAAATCTTAGGAGGATTACGCAAAAGAACTTAGTGAGAGGTATATCAAAACTAAACTTTACTAAGGATCACCTTTGCGATGCATGTCAATTAAGAAAATAGGTGAAGTCCTCTTTTCTGTCCAATAAGGATCTTAGAACTAGTAAACCATTAGAGATTTTGCATATGGATCTTTTTGGACTAGTTAGAACTGTAAGTTTAGGAGGGAAGGTATACAGATTTGTGTTTATGAATGATTTTTCTAAATTTACATGGGTTAAATTCTTATATCATAAGAGTGAATCATTTGAGGAGATTAGAGATTTTTTGACTGAAACTAGGGTGTGAAATTTTAATAATCCAAAGTGATAATGGTGGAAAATTTGAGGATTTTAATAAGGAAAAAGGGATTGATCATAATTTTTTTGCACCTAAAATCCCTCAGCAGAATGGGGTAGTCAAAAGAAAGAATAGAATATTGATTGAAGCAGCTCGAGCCATGTTGATAAAATATTCACTTCCTAAATATTTTTGGGCTGAGGTGATTAGCACGACATGTTATGTTCTGAATAAGGTGAACATCAGATCGAACATGAATAAAACACCCTATGAGTTACTTAAGGGGAGAACACATAATTTGTCACATTTGAATATTTTTGGATGCAAGGTGTTCATACATAATGAAAAATCTACCGTAGAAAATTTTGATCCAAAATCAGATGAAAGAATGTTTCTAGGATACTCTAGTGTTGGAAAATTTTATAGAGTATTCAATAAAAGAACTTTGATAATTGAGGCGATCACACATGTTGTTTTTGATGAATCTCGTATTTTGGAAGAGCTGAATGTTGAAAAGGAAGAGATAGAAATAAACTCCCAAAAGATTGAGAAAGTTAATTTGGAAGAAAATTTGGAGATAAAAAACCCATTGCCTAGAGCTTTGAGATTTTCTAAAAATCACCTAAAGGAATTGATTATAGGTAAACCTAGTGAGGGTGTTAGGACTAGGCGTAGACTGAACAAAGAAGTCAACCATTTAGCATTTATTTTTATGATAGAACCCATAAATATTGACCAAGCATTTTTGGATAAATTTTAGAATTTGGCAATGCAAGAAGAATTAAATTAATTTGTAAGAAATAAAGTTTAGGAATTAATTTCAAGGCTAAAGAATCAAAGTGTAGTTGGGACTAAATGGGTATTCAAGAACAAAAAGAATGACTCAAGAATAGGCATTAGAAATAAGGCTAGATTGGTGGATAAGGGGTATAATCAGATTGAAGGAATTGATTTGGAGGAGACTTTTGCCCCTGTAGCTAGACTTGAAGCAATTAGGGTTTTGTTAGCCTTTGCCCGTTTTAGAAGATTTAAATTGTATCAAATTAATGTTAAAAGTGCCTTTTTGAATGGGGTGATTCAAGAGGATATTTCTATGGAATAACCTCTAGGCTTTAAAAATTCAAAATACCTAAATCATATTTTTAAATTTAAAAAGGCATTATACTTTTTGAAACTGGCACTTAAGGCTTGATATGAGAGGTTGAGCACCTTCCTACTTGAGAGATATTTTAAAAAAAGAAGTGTGGACACCGCTCTTTTTTTAAAGAAATTGGGAGACGATATACTCATTGTACAAATTTATATTGACGGCATCATATTTGGATCTTCTAATAAAAATCATTGTGATGAATTTTCTAAAATAATGAGTAGTAAATTTGAGATGAGCCTAATGGGAGATTTGAATTACTTTCTAGGCTTTACTATAAAGCAAATTGAAGAGGGTATATTTCTAAGTCAGTCGAAATATGTTAATGACATCCTCGAAAAGTATGAAATGGACAATGCTAAACTTGTTTGTACACCTATAAGTTTTTCAGTTTAGTTGGATAAGGACTCAAAGAGAAAATCTGTTGATCAAAAGTAATTTAGAGGAATTATTGGATCTTTCATTTACTTGACAACTAGCAGACCCGATATTATGTTTAGTATTTATTTGTGTGCTATATTTCAGTCAGATCCAAAAGAATTATATTTAATAACAGTGAAAAGAATTTTGAGATATCTATTAGAAACTCAAAACTTAGAGATTTGGTATCCTAAGTTTTGCTCTTCGTTTAAAATAATTATATATTCAGATTCTAACTTTGCAGGTTGTAGGGTTGATAGAAAGAGTACTTCTGGAACATATCAATTTATTGGAAATTCTTTAGTCTCTTGATCCAGTAGAAAATAGAATTCCATAGCCTTATATACTACAGAAGCTGAATACATCACCATAGGAAGTTGTGTGGCGTAAGTACTTTGGTTGAAATAATAGTTGATTAATTTAGGATTAATAATAGGCACAATTTCTATTTATTGTGATAACACTAGTGTCATTTGTATTTCAAAAAATTCTATTCAACATTTAAGAACCAAATATATTGACATTAGACATCATTTCATAAGGATCATGTATCTAAAGGAGAAATTGAACACAATCATGTTTCAACTGAAAATCAACTTGCATACATTTTTACAAAACCAATAGCCTTTGATACTTTCAGTACATTAAGAATAAGGCTTAGTGTGATTGATATGAATGCTTAATTAAAGTTTCTGCAACCTTAATATGTGTTTTTGTGAGTGTGTTTTGTGTTTTTGATTTATTTGTGTGTTTTTCTATTTTTGTCATTTTATGTGCGTGTTTACTTTGTGATTTTATCTTTCTATTTTGTGTGCTTTTAAAATATTTTCATATTGAAATTCATGTTTTTGATCGATCGAACAAAATAAGTGTTTTATTTATACTATACAAAATTCAATTTATACTGGATGAATTTTGTAGCGAATCGATCATTGGGTAGAACAAAATGCGTACAGTTTTTTTAGTATCATTACAATTCCTCTATACGATCCATATATCATTTGGACAATGTGTATTCATTCGTATGTACGCATGTAGACGGTTATATAGTTATGAGCAGATATTATTTCTGATCGCACGTACGAACCTTGCTTTCATATATACGAACACATGGCATTCTGAGTGGGGGATGATTCAAACCATCATAAAAATAATCTTAAATAACTGATCATCCCAGATGAACACTTATTCATCTGCATGATCGTTTGGTCAAAAAGTCTGTACGAAAGGATGCATTGTAACTTGCATGATTACAAAAAGTAGTTTTATTTTGGACGCATTCATTAGTACATACAAAATTTTATTTCGTACGTATGACTTCAAGCATCGTACGGTACGAAGCCCTTTTCGTACATACGAAAGAATATTTTTCTTTAAATAGAAGGCTTTAAAACTCTAATTTCATACACTTCAAAAGCCTTTCTAAAACCTCTCATCTTTCCAAATCCTTTAATGGCAAGCTCTAGCAAAAGGGGTAGACTGGCTAAGGAACCGACTAAGGGACCTTCCTCTAGGAATGCCGAAGAAAATTTCTTGTCCAAAACAAGCGAAGAATCTTTTCCTAGGTTTGTCTTAGCAAAAATCACTCCTTCTAGAATTCTTTTGTAAGAAAATATCATCAATCAAGTAATGCCACTTTTTGCCTCTACCCAATTCGCATTTATCCTCACTCTGATTCACTCTTACAATAAGGAAACTTTCCATTATTTTCTTTCCAATATGACTCTTAGCACTGATCAAACTAGGATTAAGAGTTATGTTCTGAAGAAAAGAGTTGAAATAACTAAAGAGGATATGGGAATATTTTTGAATTTGAGGACTGAAGAAATAAGAGCCCCCACCTTGACTTTTGCTTTTGATTATGACTGGACAATAATAAGTCAAGTGATTAGAGAAATTAGACAAGTATGCCATTTGTCTAAGGTGTCAACTTTGAACCAAGATGCCCGGATCATCCAGCACATTCTTAGAATTGCTATAATTCCTAAAGCTGGTGACCGTATCAATACCACACCTCTTCTTTCCACTATAACCTATCTTATTATGACTGGTCAACCTATAGATGAAGCTCAACTCATCCTTGACTATATTCATGGATTTTCTAAAATTGGCCATGTCTTCTATAAAAGAATGAAGAATATAGCCTTGTGACATGCATACTTGAGATGAAGTACAACCTAGTTCACCCTGATCCTCATCTAAAAACTCCTACCTTGTTTACTAATGCTTCATTCTAAGCAATATTTGGGATAGGAGGTAAACATGAGGATTCTGAGGAAGAAGAGGGAGCACCTGCACCAGCACTGGAGCCTGCTCAAGGAACATCCTTTCAGGACATGATCTAGCTCTTTGATCGTCTTAAGAGCCACTTTGATCGATGCTTTGATCAAATCGAGACTCATCTACAACAATAGGATTATAAATATCAGTAGGATATGGGTTGGATCTGAGGTTAGTTCGACTCGATCAACACCAACATTGCTATGATAAATAGCTATTTTAATCTCTTCAACCAGCCACCTCCTCTAGATCAGGGCCCCTAAGAATGAAAAATGTACATCTTTTTGTGATTTCCTTTGCCAGCAATTGGGATTTGATGTGATGACTTTGGTAGTTTTTGTGATTATTTTTAGTTTTGATTTTTATATTTTAAAAGATCTGCTGTAAATATATATCAACTAAGCTCCAATGTATTATCCTTTATTTTGATATCAATAAAACATGTCCTATTTTTATTTACTTGATTTTGTTTGTTTGTTGAAATATTTGTTTGCCTATATGATAATCCTAACTTAATTAATCTTAAAGTGGTATAATTTGACAAGTAATACAAAAATTAACTTCATTAAAAAATTTAATTTTTCATAAATTTAAATTAGTTTATAACTCGATCAAGTTAAGGATATCAATCTCATATTCTTTTTTAGGCATACAAAATTTTTAATATTATTATTGCAATCATTATGTCTTATTATTATTTATTTTTCTTTTTAATATAATTATCTTTGTACTTAGAGAAATTTGATCTTTTAGATTATTGATTTTGAAAAGATCAATTTGATAAATTGAAAAATGTACAAGTGTATAAAAATCGAACGAATGCGTAATGGTTTGCAAATTGAAAAGAGGCACAAAATTAGCCCAAATATAAAAAGATGCACAAAGTGTGCCACAAATATTGAAAAGATGCGCAATATCTCCACAAGTATATATTCTTTCCCTTATCTTTTAATCTTTAATTTCAAATCAATCTAATGTTCAATTATATTTTGTATTGGAAATTTACTTACATTAATTTTCATTTCATCACTTTTGTAATTAATTTTTCTTATCCAATTGTCTAGACTGATTCATGACCTTGATATATTTTTATTGTCTTTATTATATCTTAATTTAAATTATATGATTCTTAATTTTTCTTTAATGAACATTAATCTTGTTATTGAAATTATAACTCCATCTCTTTTAGGATCAATTATCAAAGGCTTTTCATATGACTTCTTCTATTTATGTTGTCTTTTTCTTCTTCTTTTTTTTGTTGTTGTCAAAAAGAGGGAGAAATATTGTTTGATGATTTATGTGTTTTTGTATTTTTTTGATCATGTTTAGGGGAGAAATATTATTTGTTTTTGTTTTGTGTGATAAAAAACTTAAAAATTTTTAAACTGTTCATAATAGAAAACTCCTTATATTCACATGCTTATTCATTCAGGGGGAGTTAAGGAGAAATTTAGGATTTTCAATTTTACTCAAACAATAATTATTTTACCATCATAAAAATGGAGAGATTATTGCAATAGTTGCTACTTAGCTTTGCATGTTTGACATTCTTGCAACTTGTATGATTTGATGATTCCAAATATTATTGTTTTGATTATTATTTTTTCTAACATATTTTGAAAGTATTGTTTTTTGCTTTTGTGTGTACTAACATTTCAGAGAAATTATACTCCATATTGTTAAAGATTTTAAATCAAGATCAGCTTAAAATATTTTATAAATTGAAGTATGTATTTTTTATTTTATTGAGTCTGAGAGAATGAGATTATAATTGAGTAACTGAGTACGCACATACTGGGGGGAGAGTTTTTAAAATTTACAATTTTTAAACTGATCGTACGGTACGATCCCATTTCATACCGGACGATCTGGTTAGTTATTTTCCCCAATGAGCAATGGAATGAATAGAAAATGACAAAAAAAAAAGAAGATTCTCTAAGTATAGATCGTACGGATGATATTTTACTTTCGTACTACGACGATCTTCTCTATTTTTTCCAAATGTAACATTCGTACGGATGATATTTTACATTCGTACCAGGATGATCTTTTCTATTTTTTCCAATTGTGAAGTTCGTACGGCAATATTTTACATTCGTACAAGGACGATCTTCTCTATTTTTTACGAATGTGAAGATCGTACGGATGATATTTTATGTTCGTACCAAGACGATGTTATCTATTTTTGACAAATATGAAGATCGTACGAACGATATTTTTCATTCATATCGGAATGATCTTCTCTATTTTTGACGAATGTGAAGATCGTACAGACGATTTTTTTAGTTCGTACCAGGACGATCTTCTCTATTTTGTCCTCTAAAGCTATTCGTATGGATGATATTTTTCGATCGTACCGGGATGATGGGCTCTATTGAGTTTTCATCCAGACATTCGTACATACGTGCTTAAAATTTTTGTTCGTACTAGGCAAACATAGTTCATACAGACAATGATCAGGTATAAATATAGTTTGTACCTATTCATAATGAGTTCGTACACAACAATTTTTAAACTATTCGTACATATGAAATTCGACCATACGAGATGATTGTGAATTGTCAAATTTGAAAAATATAGTTTTCTGGATGGTTTTTCTTGTCTTTTCAATATAAGGTCCATTGAAGACTATCATTTTATCTTTTTATCACTTGGTTTTCATGAATGGTAAATGGAAATTGAAGGAGAGAGTAAGATAAAGTTTTTGAAGGAGATTTCTTCCTATTGAAGAGTGAAGATTTCACTTGGTTACTCAAGGGTAAGAATTTTTGTGTTTACATTATGTTTACTTCACTCTTTTCTCTTGTCCTTCTAGATTTCTAGTGTGAAGATCTTTCAAGAAGATTTGGTTCTCTACCAATACTCGAGGAGTGTGAACAACCGAGGGTTCTCTGCCTATACTTGGAGAGTGTGAACCGCCGAAGGTTCCTGCCTATATTTGGAGGGTACGAAAGGATGAGGGTTCTCTTCCTACACTTGGAGAGTGTGAATAGCAGAAGGTTCTTTGCCTACACTTGGAGGGTATGAAAGGACAAAGGTTCTCTACCTACACTTGGAGAGTGTGAACAGCCGACGGTTCTCTGCTGACACTTGGAGGTTGTAAAAGGATGACGGTTCTCTACCGGACGGGTAGTGGTGGAAGAGAGTTTTGTGAAGGCTTCTCCGCCTTGCTGTGGGAGCAAAAGGAGAGAAACTTGTGTTAATAGTGCAGTCCCCGAAGTGAGAGACTTCAAGGAGTGGATGTAGGTCATGTTTGACTGAACCACTATAAATCTTTGGTTTTTTTATTTCCGCTGTTTAATTTTTGCATTTTTTTCTATGGTTGAAAATATTTTTTTAAAAAAAATTCTAAAATCAACCTGCTCAGTTTATTAAAACGGTTTCAAATTTTTAAAATCCAAGAAAGGGTTAAGTTTTTAAATTATAAATTCACCCCCCCTCTTGGTTAGCCTTTGAGACATAAGCTTAGGTCTAATAACCTATTTCATATTCAACAAGTTTCAACACCAAGGAAGGCCCATGTTAGGATCCATTTCAACGGTCGACACCTTAGAGAACCCTCCAGGGGATCCCGTAACTCACTAACTCCACCCAAAGAGTTAGCCAACTTTAACCACAACCCCTAGGTCAAAGAAGTTTTCTTTCCAAATAAGGAATTGGAGATCTAGTGGCATTGCCACTTGGAGATCTGAGTACTAGAAGAATAAGGAGAAGAAGACATAGAAGAAGAATACATAGAAAAAGAAGAATATATAAAAGAAGAAGAAATGAATGATGCCAAAAATATGGAGGTTGTATACATGGTGAGGCATAGTAACATCAATGATAAAGCATACTATGATTATGGTGAAGGAAATGATCATTGAGAACCTGCACCTAGGCAAGTACACATGCACCTCCATGAAGTTGGGTCCACCACTAGCAAAGGTGGTCATTCCTAAGGAGAAGATGAAGTGGAGGAAGTAGAGGGGAATCCCCCTGATGATGAAAACACCATACTCTCTGACATGAGAAGGTAGATGAGGTGATAAATGAGAGCCAAAGATAGAGATATCTCTTAGTTAAATAAAAAGATGACTTAGATGATGGCTCAGATGGGGGCAATGATGAAGATGATATAGAGAACTGCCACTATTAGTGTCATGCCTAATCCTCCTACTGATCTTCCAAACTTTTAAATACCCCAAGTCTCAGGAATATGGGGTGCTTCTAAAGGAGATAATGAAGTCAATAACATCACCCACCAACCCACTTTGTAGAATATTGTCAATACCTCTAAGACTTTGACTGCTACCCAACTCAAAGGAATAATTTCAGAGAAGATGAAGGCTATCACAGTAGTTGATCAAGCAAAGAAACTAGTGGGCAAGGTCATCCGTATCCCGCTGAATTTGATCAGGTGCCATATCCAAAAGGATATTTTATAACAAAATTCAACACTTTCAACGATAATAACAACCCCAGGTAGTACTTGGCATAATTCAAGGCCACATGCAAGAACATATGTTGAAATAACACCTTACTCTTCTGATAAATCATCAATAGTTTGATAGCAATTACTTTCAAATGGTATGTTGAATTGTCAAATGACTCTAACATTTATAGAGTTGGAAGCTATATTCATGAAAAGATTTTGCCAGCATGATAGAGAAGATCGCCATCACTGACCTTGCTCTAGATAAGAGAAAAAGAAAAGAATTAGTGACTAAATATATCACTCGTTGGCGTAACCTAGGTATAAAATATGAACAATTACATGAAGAAGAACATGCTGTGTATTTGTTAATAAGAAGTATTGATGATAAGATGCAATCATTTTTATGTCTGGCTATCATAACTATATTTCATGATCTACTGGACAGAGTGGCAAAGTTAAAAAAATTAAATTTATCAAAATCATAGAGTCACATTGATAAGCCCAAAAAGGCTAAAGCCTTAAGTACTAGAAGAGGTGATGCTGATTCTACATTCTTTTCTAGAGCTAACAAAGAAATATAATTGGTTTATAATGTAGACAAAGGCAAACAACTGATGCAGCATGAAGAAAATCCCAAGAAGGCCTATAACCTTCACCCCCAATCGAAGCTAATACTCAGGGGAAATGATAGGCCATAAACCTTCCAAGGTGGAGGAGAACGCCCAAGGCTAGATATAGGAACTGAGGATAGAACATTTCCTTCACTCAAAGATAAGATGAATAAAGAATATTCACTTAAAAGAGATAGTGTCGCCAAGTTATTTTGACAGGTTCTAAAAGCAGGCTTAGAACTGCTAGAATACAAGAGGCCTAAGGAGTCAAAACACACTAGCAACCAAAATTATTGCCTATATTATTGGGTAATCAACCATCTTATTGAAGATTGCTACATATTCTAGGATTGGCTGGAAAGGAAGTACCAGAAGGGAGAGCTCACATTATCAAATAATGTGTTGACTAATCCCAGATAAGAATCAACTCGGGTAGTTACAACTTCCTCAGTACCCTCGATTGAAGAAAAAAGGGAAAAGGTGATGATTTAAGAAGAATAATGGGAGATTGCGAACTCTACGAAAATTGTAAACAATTCTTGTGGTGCGAGCATATATTGAAATTACTAGATGGATAAGAGGGGGGGGGGTGAATTGTGAAAACTTTTTGACAACAGTTAAAATCTAAGCAAGAGTTCTAATATTTTTTGATGTTTTAAAATTTTAACATGGAAATTTAAACAACATTTCTTTCACAAATTTTCCTAAGGAAATATTGCAAAATAAAATGCACGCAGTAATAAAAGACAATAAGGAAAAAGCTCACCGAGATTTTTATAGTAGTTCGGTCAAACCATGACCTACGTCCACTCCCCGGAGTCCTCCGCTCTGGGTATTTCAGTACAAGCAATAGCTCTCCTTTTGCCCCCCTTGGAAAGGCGGAGAATCCCTTATAATACTCCCTTTCACCCCCCTGTTCGTACAGGATGATATCCGGGACGATTAAACATCGTCTCTGTTCATCGTATGGTACAATTGACATCGTACAATATGATGAGACAAAACCCAAGAGATCGTCCAGGATGATCTTCAGGATGATTATAATTCATCTCTGTTCATCATATTGTATAAATGGCTTAGTACAGTACGATGTTCAAATTATAATTAAGTCTGGATTTCTTGTACTAATCACGGGTTAAATTAAGTAAGTATTTAAAATAAATCGTACAGTACGAACGTGTTCGTACATTACGAATGGTGTAAAATAACTTACTTAAGTTAAAACGACATCTAGGGTTTCGGATTTGAACATATCAGATTACATTCTTATGGTACGATCTATTCATAGAATTGTCCTACAAAGCTCTGATCGTACGGTACGAAATAACATCGTACAGTACGATCTATAGAGAAGAAGAACTACAAATTTTTCATTTAAAAACACTCTCCTCCTGTGTGTGTGTATGGTTGCTCAGACTTTTATGCATTTTGTGTCCAGACTCAAGAAAATAAAAATAAAATAAACAACAAAATACATTGCAGACTCATACTCCTAATATACCCATTCTTGAGTCTTCCTGTCGTCCTGAGTAGCTTTTGATCTTCCTGAAATGTTAGTACTCACAGACAATAGCAAATAAAATAATATTGAATGAAAAGATAATTCAAACGACATTATTTGTCATCATCAAAATCTCAAACTCGGGGTCATGGGTTGCAACAATCTCTCCCTTTTTTATGATGTCAAATAATATTTGTTGTAAGCAAGTGTTAAAGGCATTTTTTTAAAAAATTTAATTTAAACATAAGAACAAGAAGAAAACAAATAAAAGAAGATGCAGTACGAAAGAAAAGGGAAATTCATTTAACCATAGAACAAACTACAACAACCTTCTTCCCCTTTTGACAACACCAAAAAGAGGAGCAAACACTAAGATAAAAAGAAGCTACAATACAAAGATAATCTAAAGTAGAGGATCCTGATCAGATGGTGGTGGCGGTGGGTTTGGTTGGAAGTTCTAAAAGAGAGCGTCAAAGCGGTGATCAATAGCAGTAATGCATTCTCCAAACCATTGCATATCTGTCTCGTGTTGCTGATGTTGTTCTTGAATGTGAGTATCGAGACGAGTCTGAAGTTGGTCGAAGTGTTTGATCAAATCATCTTGTGCTGGTGAGGGTACTCGGGTTGGTGCATGTCGTCGTGGACGTGCTTGAGCTGCGACCGGGGCATCTTCCCCTTCTTCTTCGTCAAAAATAGGTTCTTTCAGCTCGTGTCCTCGATGGAAAAGAATATGGAAAGAGGCATCCGTATAAAAAATAGGAAAATTGTCGGGTTCGCCAGGACATGCATTTGATATTTATTTTGGAGAATATATCCTATAAGGTGACCAAGAGCTGTATTTTGTTTTCGACGAGTGTTAAGGAGACAAACGAAGGTCATATGATGAATGTAGTCAATAATCAGATCGACCTCGTCGAATTTTATGTTGGTCATGATAAGGTAGGTAGTGACAGATTGGGTCGGGGTCATGTTGACACGGTCACCACCTTTGGGTATGATGGAGGTACGAAGGACATGTTGAATTATGTGCGTATTTCTATTTAGTGATGAAACAAGAGGTTGGTGTTGATAAAATGTAGCGTTCCTAAGGACTCAATTAACATCGCTCCCGTTAAAATCATTTGTAAGAAAAGAACGAACCATAGGCCCTTAAGTAGATAGCCCAATGTATTAGGCGATGTCAGCTTTGGTTATTTCAACATTTTGACGACAAACAAAAGAGTGGAAAGTGAGGTTGTCGACAGTATATGTTAGATTGGCTAGGAATTCTAGAAGGAGTTCAGAATTGTAAGGGAAGGCCAGGGTGAGAAGAAATTGAAGAGTGGTGGAAGCAAAGAGGTTCAGTACCTCGAAGTTCAGAGCTTCCTGATTTTGCAGTCTAGAGGGTGTGATTTTGAAGGTTTGAACTTGTGGTATGCATCCTCATTTTTGGCATTCAAGATTCGAGCATTATGGCAGCGAGAGGAAGAAGAACTTCCCGCTACCAAACGACCTCTCTTGTTGGAACTAGACATTGTGTACAGGCTGAGTGAGAGGTGAGAAGACCTAAGTGGATTGATTAGTGTAGTGCAAGTGAAGAGGTTGGCCTACCCACCCAATTTATAGAGTTTCCACACATCGTACAGTATGATAGTACATCGTATTGTATAATATGGTAATAATTGTTCTGACGGTTCATACTGGGAAAAGGAGGTCAAAACGTACAGTACGATAAGTATCGTACAGTACGATCGGTTGAATATCGATCATCCCGAGGGTGTCAGTACGACTTTTGACAAAAAGTATCATACAGTACGAACAGGTGTATCGTACCATACAAATGACATTAATATTGTACCAAACCCCTTTATTTCGTTCTCATCCGTTTGCTGAGGTGGATCGTACAGTACGATGTGTGTATATCGTATAGTACGATCGGCAATAATAACGTATTAGAATGCTTAAATTTATCCCAATCCGTTCGCTGACGTGGCGCATACAGTATGACGAGGAGATATCGTACTGTACGATGACCAATAATTTATCGTATAGTACGATGTTCGTCATATAGTACGATAAATAGAGACGAAATTTATCGGTTGGTGTGTTCTGTGTAGATTATAGTATACCATACAGTATGATTGGTGTATCGTACAGTACGATATTACATAGTCAAGGTTAGTGCTTTATGTGTAGTGAGTGTGTAATGATCAGGAGCAGCCCTATATTTTTTTTTGTTTTGTTTTATGCAGTTATATCTATGACACCTAATCTACTCCTCAAGGTGCTAAAGGTGTCGAATGCTAGAGGTTTTGTGAATATGTCAACCAATTGATCTCCTGTAGCGATGTGATGCAATTCTATATCTCCCTTAGCAACGTGATCTCTAATGAAGTGATGTCTAATGTCTATGTGTTTTGTTCGAGAGTACTGAATTGGGTTCTTAGAGATGCAAATTGCAATTATGTTGTCACACATAATTGAAATTGTTCCTACTGGTAGGCCAAGATCAAGAATTTGTTGTTTCAGCCATAGTACTTGTACAACACAGCTTCCTACTACAACATATTCTGCCTCAGCTGTAAAAAGTGGTACCAAGTTTTGCTTCCTACTTGACCAAAAAACTAATGATTGTTCTATGAATTGGCAGGTACGAGAGGTGCTTTTTCTATCTATCCTACATCCTGCAAAGTTTGAATCTTAGTACCCTAAGATTTCAAAGGAAGTGCTGTGCCTAGGATACCAAATTCCTAAGTCTGGGGTGCCTAGTATATATCTAAGAATTCTCTTGACAGCAGTTAAGTGAGACTCTTTAGGATCAGCTTGAAAACGGGCACAAAGGCACACACTAAACATTGTGTCCGGTCTACTAGCAGTCAGGTAAAGAAGGGACCCAATCATTCCTCTATATTTTTTCTGATATACTGATTTTCCACTAGGATATTTGTCTAATTGAATTGTTGAGCTCATTGGAGTATTCATGGGTTTAGCACTATCCATTTCATATTTTTTCAAGATATCCTTAATGTACTTTGTTTGGCTAAGAAAAGTTACATTATCCATTTGTTTTACACTAAAGCCAAGAAAGTAATTAAGTTCTCCCATCATGCTCATTTCAAACTCATTACTCATTATTTTTGAAAATTCATCACATAACATTTTATCTGAAGATCCAGTCATCCATGTAAATCTGAACAATGAGAATTTCTTCTTCGACCTTTTGCAAAAAGAGTGTAGTATCTACACTACCCTTTTCAAATCCTCTATCCAATAGGAATGAGCTAAATCTTTCGTACCATGCTCTAGGTGCTTGCTTTAATCCATAAAGTGCCTTCTTTAATTTGAATACATGGTTTGAAAATTATAAACTTTCAAATCCGGAGGGTTGCTCAGCATAGGCCTCTTCCTTAACTACCCCGTTCAGAAATGCACTCTTTACATCCATTTGATATAACTTAAAGTTCTTGAAGCAAGCAAAAGCTAAGAGCACTCTTATGGCTTCTAGTCTAGCAACAGGAGCAAAGGTTTCTTCAAATTATATTTCCTCAATTTGGTTGTTCCCCTTAGCTACTAATCTGGCATTATTCCTTATTATTGTTCCTGAATCATTCACCTTATTCTTGAAGAACCATTTTGTTCCAACAACACTTTGTTCTTTTGGTCTCTTGACTAACTCCCAAACATCATTCCTGGTGAAATTGTTCTGCTCTTCTTGCATTGCTAGAATCCAAAATTCATCTCCTAAGACTTGTTCTATATTTGTAGGTTCTATCATAGAGATGAATGCTGAATGACTAACCTCCTTCCTAAGTCATTTCCTAGTTCTTATACCTTCTGAAGGGTCTCCTAAAATTAACTCTTTAGGATGACTAGAAGAATATCTCCATTCTCTAGGCAAATATTCTTGAGGTTCTACCCTTTCTCCTAAGGTCATAGTCTCTACTCCTTGAATTGCATCTATTTCATCATCTTCAATTTTAGATTCAGAAGACTTATCTGAATCATCAAATACTATATGGATGGACTCTTCTATTACAAGGGTTCTCTTATTAAAGATTCTGTAGGCCTTACCTACAAATGAGTAACCTAAGAAGACACCTTCATCAGACTTGGGATCGAATTTTCCTAAGGGATGTTTACCATTGTTCAAGATGAAGCACTTGCACCCAAAGACATGTAAGTGTGAAAGGTTTGGTATCCTACCCTTAAGGAGTTCATATGGAGTTTTGTTCAGCTTAGATCTAATGTTCACCCTATTTAAAACATAACATGCTGTGTTGACTGCTTCTGCCCAAAAGTATCTAGGAAGGGTGTACTCTGCTAACATTGCCCTAGCAGCTTCTACCAAGGTTCTATTCTTCCTTTCTACTATACCATTTTGTTGATTGTATCAGATGAAACCTTATTGGACCTTGAGCTCTTACCTTTATTCCAACTGTTCTGATGACGCTTTTATTTTCTCTTCAGAAAATTTTTGAACTGTCGGGTCATCAGTGCTATATCATCCTCTTCCTCCCCTGTAGAGTTTTCACTTTCTGAGTTGTTAGCTTTTAATGCCACCGTTCGCTCCTTATTTTCACCTACATCACTTTGTCTCTGACTCACTCCTTGCTCGTATGCAATGAGTGACCTAAAGAGATTATCAATAGAATAAACATTAAGGTCTTTAGATTCAATATTAGCAGTTAACTTTGCATCATTGGAACTAGGTAAGCATCTTAGAATTTTATTTACTTTCTCAGAGTTTGAAATCTCTCTACCTAATGCATGCAAGGATGTCACAATTTGGGTGAACCTAATGTACATGTCAGATATTGTTTTGCTAGGTTTCATGCGGAAGAGTTCGTAATCATGCAGTAAAATGTTAAGCCTAGACTGTTTTACTTCACTTATTCCTTCGTATGTAATGCACAGTCTATCTCAAATCTCTTTACTAGTGGCACAGGTAGACACTCTCATATAGTCCTCAGACTTCAATGCATAGAAAAAGTAATTTAAACATTTAGCATTCAATTGGGCTAAATCCTTATCCTCATTGCTCCATACATTAAAAGGTACAGGAGTTTTCAATCCACTAACAGTTTTAAACGGTGCAACATATTCATCATTCACTAACATCCACATGCGGTAATCAATTGATTGTTAAAAAGTAGACATTCTAATTTTTTAGAAATCAAACGGAATGTTATAAAAAAGAGGTGGACATGTTATTGAATAACCCTCCGTAGTATTACGATTACCAAAATGTGACATGATCAATTTTTTCAAGGTTTTCTAAAACACTATTTTTGAAAACAGGCTCTGATACCAATTGAAATTACTAGATGGATAAGAGGGGGGGGGGTGAATTGTGAAAACATTTTGACAATAGTTAAAACCTAAGCAAGAGTTATAATATTTTTTGATGTTTTAAAATTTTAACATGAAAACTTAAACAACTTTTCTATCACAAATTTTCCCAAGGAAATATTGCAAAATAAAATGTACGCAGTAATAAAAGACAATAAGGAAAAAGCACACCGAGATTTTTATAGTGGTTCGGTCAAACCATGACCTACGTCCACTCCCCGGAGTCCTCCGCTCTGGGTATTTCACTATAAGCAATAGCTCTCCTTTTCCCCCCCTTGGCAAGGAGGAGAAGCCCTTACAATACTCCCTTTCACCAACCCGACGCGGCGGAGTGCCAAACTCTGTTTTCACCCTTCTGGCGACGGAAGAGAACCTTCTTTTTTTTCTCCCTCCTGGAGAAGGTAGAGTACCTCGAGGTCACAAATGTAGAAGAGTCTTTCTCCTTGGAGATCCTCCCACAAATTCTTCTAAGGCCTCAAGAGGAGCAAGATGCAGCAAGTTCGGAGTAACCGTGTGATCTCCCTCACACCTCTTCTCCCTCATGATGCTCACCTTCTCCTTACTCTCTCAAACCCTAAAGAACTTCTTAAGAGCTCTCTCCCTCGGAATCCCTCTCTAACCACGTTCTCCTCTATCTGATTCACACACTCAAAATATGACAGTTTTACTCATAAAAATGCGCTCTAAAATCCCTGAGATTTCAAAAGTAGCCGTTACTATCATACAGTACGATTTCTAATCGTACAGTATGATATGTATAAACAGGCTTCGTCCTGGTACAAAGTGGTACGAACAGTTCAAAAATATTCGTACAGTACGATTTTAAATCGTACGGTATGATCCATAATAATACTGTTCGTACAGGATGATATCCGGGATGATTAAACATTATCTCTGTTCATCATATGGTATGATTGACATCGTACAGTATGATGAGACAAAACCCAAGAGATCATCCAGGACGATTATAATTCGTCTTTGTTCATCGTATTATACTAATGGCTTCGTACAATACGATGTTCAAATTATAAGTAAGCCCGGATTTCTTGCACTAATCACGGGTTAAATTAAGTAAGTATTTAAAATAAATCGTACAGTACGATCGTGTTCGGATAGTACGAACGGCGCAAAATAACTTACTTAAGTTAAAACGACGGCTAGGGTTTTGGATTTGAGCATATCATACAGTACGATTACATTTGTATGGTATGATCTATTCACAGAATCGTCCTATAAAGCTCTGATCGTACTGTACGAAATAACATCATACAGTACGATCTACAGAGAAAGAAAAACTCAAAATTCTTCATTTAAAAACACTTTCCCTCTGTGTGTGTGCTTGGTTGCTCAGACTTTTATGTATTTTGTGGCCAGTCTCAAGAAAATTAAAATAAAATAAACAACAAAATACATTATAGACTTATACTCCTAATCTACCCATTCTTGAGTCTTCCTGTCATAATTAGTAGCTTTTGATCTTCCTAAAATGTTAGTACTCATGAACAATAGCAAATAAAATAATATTTAATGAATAAATAATTCAAACGATATTATTTGTCATCATCAAAATCTTAAACTCAGGGTCATGGGTTGCAACAAATACTTCTAAACAATTTCTCAACCAAGCTGATACTTTAAAGTATGGAAATGTGAAGCCCTCTAAGAAGAAGACCAAACTAATAAAGCCAAAGGAGAAAAAGATACAACCCAAAGGGTTATCAATAATTTAGATGAATACTATCAGACTGTGAGATGACCTATTATTCTCATTGACTTCATGTCAGAGCTTAAAATAGATAAAGTCGAAGAAGGTGACGAGAATTCACTTCTCGTAAAAGTATGTTAGGTCATCTTAGTGGCACCAAATACGTTGATAAAAGAAGGATATGTTGAGGGAGCTTCTTTTGAATCATGTATGATGGTGACATTAATGGATTATATCTCATAAGAGAATTTATATTTTTTAAAGATAGATGAGTCAGACCTTGATATAGTGTCATGGATGGGACATGTAAACCTGGGTGGTGACTCTAAATTAACTGATGAATCCCTAGACGTAATAATGGCCAACTCTAAAGAAAATGTAACACTAAATGAGTCTGAACTTGAGGAGATCACTCAATTGTAGTTGAAAAGAAGCAACATATTGCCATCTCCATCAAAGAAAGGGGTCTTCAACAAAGATAAGGAGAAAGAAATAATCATCAACAATGATATTATCCCTAAAAATCCTAAGAAAAAGAGCACTTCAGCAAAGGGGATAGATTATAACATCTTATCCTATCTGAGAAAGATCCCAACACAATTCAACATATACGATACTCTGGTAATACCTAAAGACCTTCCGGAGACTATTTGGGCTCTCAAAGACCCTGAAAGATATGAGACATATTTTGTTGAATGTAATATGATTAAAGTCTTGCAATCCTGCAATAAGAAATTCATCACCTTCACCAAAGAGGATATAATGCTCAGAACGGCATATCATAACCACCCTTTGTATGTTATTGCAGAGAGCGATATGATAATAATTAGTCAGATCCTGATATATCCTGAATCCTCCATAAATCTCATGAGCCTTAAAGCACTGAGATCACTTTGTCTCGATGTGGAACATCTTAGGCCATATAAGCTAATGGTGCATGGTTTCAATGAGAAAGGGTAGAAGACCCTTGGATCATTTATGCTTCCTCTTATATTTAGAGAACTTCGTACATAAGCTAAATTCTATATAATTGATGCAGACACTTCATTTAAGGCACTACTAGGTCACCCCTGGTTACATGAATATGGCATCGTCCCGTCAATATTAGACTAGTATATTAAGTATCTCAGAGATGGAGAAGAATTCAGGATCTCTAGTGACATTCAGCCCTTTATAGTTCATGAGTAATAGTTTATGAAGATGCACAGTACTTCATGCCAAAGAAGCAAAAGTCTATGAGTTCTGTCAAGGCTAAAGCATCAAGCTTAAAGGTTGTAAAGCAACTTGAATAGGAAGGTGAGAAAAGAAAGTGGGGAGAAAGATGACAACACTGACTCTTCCCAAGGCATCGACCATTCCCAAAGAAAGGAAACATTTGCTTCATCTAGGGAGTGACACAGATGAAGATGATGTGACTCGAACAAAATCTCGAAGAGTATGCCAGTCTACGATCGAATGGAGTAGGGAGGTGAAACATTCAAATGATGATTATGATTGTGAGACTATTTACATGAATACAGTGTAGGGTGTATTCTATAGAAGTATAGATAATTTGTGGATCTTAGATAGCATACTCGTAGTCATACGTATCCCCCTATAACACTTAAAAGAAATCATTCCGCATGAGGTGTATAAGGTTAAAGAACTCGCCACCCTTTATCTACCTCCCCTTAAAAATGGGATTGCACTAGGGAATATACTATATTCTATGGGAATACGTAAAGAAGAGAAAAATGATTGGTGTTGTATACTCCTCGATTATGAAGAGTTACTACCTATGAGGCTACCCAGGTTTAATACCAAAGTTATTTAAAGAATGCTATGAAAATAAATCAATACTCCTACCACCAAATGAAAACTTCGTACAAGCTTGGGCTTCTAGTATAAAAGGAATCCGTGTTCATTACGATAGAAGGATATAGCTACATATAAGGGTATCAGATTCATCAAGTGAAAATTCCTCTAGAAAGAGACTTACCGATCCATCACATGCAGGGAAATTGAATCAGATGATGTTGATGCTAAGGAGACATATAAAATTAACAATTATGATGATCAACCCATAGATACCAAGCCTTCACTAGAAGAACTAGAAGATGGTGGGCATGAAGCCACTATGGATGAGCTAAAGAAAGTCAACTTGGTAACTGAGGAAGACCCTTGCCGAACATTCATTAGTTCTCTCCTACTTGAGGAGCAAATAGAAGAAATAAATAAACTTCTCTGTGAATTTAGTGACTTTTTTTGCCTAGATATATGTTGAGATGTCCGGCTTATCCCCTGATGAAGCAGGTCACAAATTAGCCATCAAACCTGACATAACACCTATTAAACAAGCTCCAAGGAGAATGACATTAAAGATTGAATAGTAGGTGATTGTAGAGATGAAGAAGCTAATAGATGCAGGCTTTATTTGTGAAGAAAAATATGCTAATTGGATTGCCAATATTTTCCCGATAAAGAAGAAGACCGGTCATATTCATATTTGTATCAATTTTTGGGACCTCAACAAGGCATGCCCAAAAGATGACTTTTCACTCAGTGTATCAGAACTACTATTAGATAACACGTCAAACTACGACATGTTTTCCTTTATGGATAGATCGTTAAGATATAATCAAATCAAGATGGCACCTGAGGATGAAAAATACACATCATTCAAAATGCTCATTAGTATTTTTTATTACACGGTAATACCCTTCGGCCTGAAGAACAGTAATGCCACCTATTAATGGGCAATGACACATATATTTGTTGAGTTAATACACCAGAAGGTTAAGTGTTATGATGATGACCTAGTTATTAAGAGCATGGATCGCAAATACCACTTAAGTGATCTGAGAATTGTAATTAAGAGAATTAGAAATTTTGATCTAAAGATGAACCCTATCAAATCTGATTTTGGGGTCTCCTCCGATAAATTCTTGGGGTATGTTTTTTATCATTTAAGTATTAAGATTGACCCTAATAAGATTAAAGCAATTATGGGGATGCCCCTACAAATCTTCGTAAACTTCATTCTTTGCAAGGATAACTGGCTTTCATTCGAGGATTCATATCGAATATGTCGGGTAAGTGCTAGTCATTATCCAAATTAATGAAGAAAGATGTTCATTTTAAGAGAGATGAAGAGTGTCGGAAAGCATTCAATAGTAATAAAATATATTTGTTAAATCCATCCATCCTCGTAGCTCCAATTATAGGAAAGCCTCTTATAATATATACAATAGTACTAGAAGAGTCCTTCAGATCATTATTAGACCAACATATCGAAGAAGGAAAGGAAAATATGCTATATTATATTAGCCAAAGGTTGATCGAAGTAGAAATACATTATTCGCCAATTGAGAAGCATTGCCTAGTGTTGATTTTTATAATTTAGAAACTCCACCACTACATGCTCTCTCACAAAGTTACATTGATATCAAAAATTGATATATTGAAGTTCTTGATGACAAGGCCAGCGTTAACATGTTATTTAGCTAAGTGGGCAATGATACTACTACAATTTGATATCATGTACATATACCACAAAGGCGATAAAAGGGTAAGCCTTGGCAGATTTTCTTGGCATGCATCCTATCCCGGCAGAATCTCCACTCAATGATGATTTGCCTAATGATAAAATCATGCAGGTTGAGAAAGATGAAAAGCTATCATTCTAGGAGATGTATTTCAATGGGGAATCATCGATTAAACCTGACCGACCTTTAAATATTGCATGAGCCTAAGCTGGCAATGGTCTCATTTTCATAGCACTTGAGGGAGGTATAATGAGGTTTTCATTCAGTTTGACTGAATCTCAGACCAATAATGAATCTAAATACAAAGCTCTAATAGTAGGATTGGGGATTTCAATCAATGTTAGAATACAAAATCTCCAAATCTTTGGATATTCTTAACTTGTGATAAATCAAGTGCTCGACATTTATAAGGTTGGCAAACTCGAATTGGCCCATTATCACCGGTGAACTCTTGAGGTTCTAAAATAAGTGACAAATGTTAAAATAGCTTGAGTTCCTTGAGGTTAGAATGTTAAGGGATATTGTCTACCAAATTAGCCAAGGATGGGGAGAATACCGATGAGGAGATGCCTATACCAACTATGGTTCATGCCTGTCAGGTCTTTGAGCTGGTAATATTATAATTCCTGTAGGTATATGGAATACTAAATTTAAGCCAGCAAGATACAACCCCAGTTTTCATTAACTTCCCCAACAAGTAGCTCTTAAAAATCAACCAGAAAAATGCCACATAGTAAAGAGACATAAAACTAGCAGATGCTTAGATTTGTGGCTACATTGCTTAGATACTGAGGAAGGAGATGATTGGAGGTAGAATTCATCAACTATTTTAAAGAAAGTAAACTCCCGATAGATAAATCTCTAGTTTCATAAACTTGAAAAAGGAAGTTATGATATGCATTTGTCAATGATACGCTATTCCGACAAGCTTTTGATCAAATGTGGCTAAGGTGCCTAGGGACTAAGGAAGCTGATAAAGTAGTAGAAAAAGTCCATGAAGGACTTTGTAGTGCACATCAGTCAAGTCCTGAAAATGTCTGCTAACATTAAGAGAATGGATTATTATTGGCCGACCATGATAAGAGATTGTATTGACCACACAAATAAGTGCCACAAATATCAGATCCACGATGATGTTATACATCTACCACCAAATCCTCTATACCCAACAGTAGCATCCTGGCCATTTAAATGATGGGGCACAAATATAATTGGGTTGATAGATCTGCCATCTTTAGTGGGACACCGCTTTATTTTAGCAGGAACAGACTACTTTTCTAAGTGGGTAGAAGTGGCTCCATTCAAAGAAGTCACATCCAAGCATGTGATCAACTTCTTCAGGCATAATGTCATCTACAAATTTAATGCGCCATGTCACATAATCTCAGACAATGGTACTGCATTAAAAAAAATATAAAAAATTACATGTTCATGGATCGACACCAAATTGATTGGCAGTATTCATCTATATATAACCCAAGAGCAAATGACTTGGTAGAAGCCTTGAAAAAGATATTGGTGAAATTATTGAAAAAGATACTCACCAAGAACAAAAGAGAGTAACATATAAAGATGGTGGAAGCACTATGAGTCTATCGTATATCTTATAAAATTCCAATCAAAATGACTCCTTATTCACTGGTGTTCGGAGTTAAAGTAATATTGCCACTAGAAGCTGAACTACCATCACTCTGAGTAGCAATCTAGAATTATCTCACTCAAGAGAAAAATGCTCACCTAAGAATGGAGGAGCTCGATGAACTAGTTGAAGTTAGACTGAGAGCTCAATAAAGCATGAAAATCTTTTGATCGTATGGTGCGCCCTTGGGCATTTCAAGAAGGGGAATTGGTCATCGTGATGAGAAGACCAATCATCACAAAACAAAAAAATTAGTGGCAAATTTGTATCCAATTGGGAGGGTCACTTTGTCATCTAGAAGGTATTTCAAGGAGGAGCTTATCAGTTAATCAACCTGGAAGGCCAAAGGCCAATGCCGCCGATCAATAGTCAATATTCAAAGAAGAACCTCACTTAAAATTACCTAAGAAAATACTATGTTTAATGTGTTATATATTTCGTACACATTTATAAGCATATACATTTCATATTTTGAAATTATCTTGTATTACATGAATGCGTATGAAAATCCCCCATAAGATTGGGGGCATTTTAAATATTTATTCAAGTTAACATCGCACTGCATGCTGAGATCCCCGAATTAATATTTAAAATCTTAAAATATAAATCCTATATAAAATCTCCCTACGAGATTGGGGTATTTTAAATATTTATTTGGGTTGACATCATGCTATGCATCTAGATTCCCAAATAAATATTTCAAATCTTAATATTTTAAATTTATTCTATCCTAAAATATCCCTACTAGATAAGAGGTATTTTAAATATTTATTCAGGTCGACATTGCACTGTATGCAGAGATCCTCAAATAAATATTTAAATTATTAAAACAAATATTCTTGTATGCTCAAGAATACAACGAATTATTTTCAAAGTAAATACATGTAATCTTTCAAAAGTTTGAGACACTACCTTCTCAAACATACCAAGATTTGAAAGTTAAGAAAGAGACTTTTGTGACTACACACTCTAACAAATTAAGCCACAACAACTTGATGTCTTTTAACAGCTTGAAACTTAAGGTCCGAATGGTTGTAAAAGGCCGAATAAAATATGCCCAAATATGGTCGAATCACTGGCAGTATCTTCTCAATACGTCATAAGAAAGGTCATAGTAGAGGAACTCCCACTTCATCAAACCGTCAATAGAGAATGTAGGAAGTATGAAGGCTTATTTGACTCGATAAGGTCAACTGATCGTAGTCTACAAAATTTTTCTAATCGACTGGAGAATCAAAGTTTCAATAGGAAAGAAGAGTCGCGAGAAACTACCAAGTTTACATAGGCTCTAAATATTCAACCACAAAGGATGACTTCAAATCTACCAACTTTAGTATATTCAACATTAGGAAGAAAATTTCCCGTAGCTTAAGTTTGGAGATTGAATAGGTGTAAAGGGTCGGATCCAATACGCCTAAATATGGTTGTATCATTGGCAACTCCATCTACTCAACATGCCATAAGAAAGGCCATAGTAGAAGAACCCCCATCTCAGCAACTAGAGGATGAAGAGCTATCAAATCCTAGCTCTCCTAATCTAATAAACTAAAGTGACTAAGATTAAAGTCTCTTCAAGTGATTAAGGATTAAGATACTACCTACATTTAGTACTATCAACTGAATCCAAAACATGCAAATCTTTCAACAAATCCGTAAAGCACAAAATGAGTATCGAAAGAATTTTTCTTTAACAAGTTTGTCAAAGTACAAAGTAATGGACTGAAGAAATTGTCTAAAAGTTAATGCAAAGCTTATGGCTGAACTAAGAGGATTTTGTCATCATCAACAAGTCTGTTTTGCACAAAGCCATGGATCAATGACTTCTCACCACTGACCAAATACAAACCTAAAAGGTTTAGGTCTCTGACATCCATTCCATCAAGCCCGACAAAGCAAGAAACATAGGATAGAAGGTACAAAAAACAACCTACTAAGTCAATAAAGATAAATCAGGTAATCTTCTAATTTCTAAAGCACAAAGATCAATGAAGGAGAAATCAAAATCTCAAAACTCAAGTTAAAGCTATGAAAAGAAGTATCCTAGATGATATCTATAAGTGCCCCTAAAGACTGGGGGAATTTTAAATATTTATTTATGCCTTCATCATGTTGCATGTCAAGATCCCCAAATAAATATTTAAATTTTTTTGCCATAATACAGCTAAAGGAGGGAAGAATGGAAGATCCTCCATAAACTGAATGTGTTATTAGTAAGCAGTATAAATTGACCAAGACACAATCAGCACAAGAGAACAACAAAGTCCCATCAATTGATACATCTACAAAATTTTGATAAATCTTAAACAATATCAGTAATATACAATAGAAATACTACATCTTTGTATGATAACGACAACGTAAATATGGAACATATGCAAAAATTTTGAAAACTAAAGTGACAGTGAAAGAAAAAGTAGAGCAAGAGGTAGCAATGTTAAACTAGTATCATTTATTTATAAAGTAACACTCTAGGGATCTGAGTATGAAATACTCTATCACTATCCCATAGATCTCTACTTGATCAAGAGCAATAATATAACCTATATTTAAGATTACAAGTGAATATACAAAATCTATAAAGGCACCAAGATAGACACTTGAATATTTAAAGAATCAAAGTCTTGGCGTGACATCTAAATGAGCTTTTAAAGATCCGTAAAATGAAAATCTTAGTGTGACATCCAAGCAAACTTTTTGGGATCCACTAAATGAGAATCTCTGTGTAATATCTAGAGCAAATATCTGAAGATCCATAAGATCAATCAGCATATGATAAATGTGAGTCTCTCTAGACGCAAACCACATTTGTTTAGGGGGGTGTATTTGTTGATCCATAAGCTATAGCCTAAAGGGAAAGATATAAAAAAAATAATAAAATTGGGGTTTTGATCATTACATATGCTAAGATATCACCCAAATCTTGCTCAAAATCTCTGCTCAGCTGCCAATTTCACATCACAAATCCCCTCCTAGCTGCTCCCTATCCCATATACAGGTAAAATAATGAAAAAATGGGAATTTGAAACCATATAATCAAATTCCTCCCAGGCCAAATGGTGGTGACTACCTCTTCTTTCTCATTCGAAAACTCTGAACACATATCTAGTTTTCTCAAGATGAAGCCCATGATCCTGCTATACGAAAAACTCCAGCTTCCCCATTCCTCTCTAACAAATCTCTACCCTCTACCTTCACCCGATAATTTTTCCCTTACCCTATTCACAAATTGTCCATTTAGAGAGAGAAAGAGAGAGATAAAGAGAGAGAGAGAGAGAGAGAGAGAGAGAGAGAGATAGTGGAGAGAGAGAGATAGAGAGATTTGAAACCACCGAAGTCTCTTAAGCCAAGGCTGACACTTCCCTCCGTCTCTTCCTCCCTCTACCTGCCCTATACCAATCTGAACTAGCTCCCATGTCTATCTTTCAATTTCCCTCCAATACCAAGCTCGCTCTTCTCTTTAAGCCGATCTACATGCCTCAGCCGGCCTGATTGCCACCCGTCACCTATTCGTCTTTGTTCAAGTGAGGTAATATGTATTAAGATGGTTTTAATGTTAATACTAGTCATTATTATTAATATTAATATTTTTATTATGATTAGTTATTACAATTATTTTAATACTGTTATTATTATTATTGTTGTTATTATTATATTATATATTTATGTGTGTGTGTGTGTTTATGAGAAAGAAAAAAAAAGCAAAAAAAAAAAAGGGAAGTTGCAAAAAAAGGGAGATAGTTTAAAAAAAAGAAGAAAAAAAAAAGAGAAGGGAAAAAGTTTCAAAAAAAAAAAGAAAGGGAAGGAAATATTTTTGCCTATTTTTGCCGCCTCGTTGTCGCCATCACATCATTAACCACCAAGGTGTAACCTCCTTAACTCAGGTTCCCATTTTCATTATTTTCGGCGGTCCATCAAACCCCCTATATGCACTCTTGTAGCACGGTGAGAGGAAACCTAGTCTGGCGCTAATGACGAGGTGGGTAATCACCTAGAATCCCATTTTTGGTATTTGTGGTGGATCGGAGAACCACCTATATGAGATCTCGTAGCATGGTAGGAGGGTGCCCGGTGCGATGCCAATGATGAGACAAGTAACCACTTTAAATCCCATCTTTGATATTTACGATGGACCAGAGAACCACTTATATACTCTCTCATAGCATGGTGGGAGAGAGCCCAATGTGACGCATATGAAAAGGTGGGTAAGATCTATAAACGCTCTTGTAGCTTGGGGGAGGGGAGAGCCACTTTGTTTTTTGTATGGATTCTTTTGAAGACCCCATACATGCTCGTGTAGTATGGTGGGATGAAAGATGTATGGACTGATGTCCCCCAATACCTACCATACATGCTCAAGTAATGTGGTAGGATGGCCCAATTTTCTATGGTTTTTTCTAAATGGCGGAGATGTAGGGAGGCTATCAAATTTTCTAGTGGACAAGGGACCTGACTTGGAAAATTTTTGGACATGAACTTGAACTTGTCTTGGACATGACTTGAACATTTGAACTCAAGCAAAGACTTGAGTTGGACAACAGAGAACTTGATTTAGACAATGAACTGAACATAAAATTGAGCCTAAATCAAACTTGAATTAATTCAAATCAAAATGAAAATAAATAAAAATTACAAATTAAATAATAAGGAATTTAATATAACACTCAAAATGAAGTTGCAATTTAAAAGATAACAAAGTACAAATTGGATGCAAAAGAACATATATAGAATTTGAAATTTGCAAATACTACTTGTAGTGATGAATTATGGACAATACAATCACATTTCTTCCAATAAAAATCAATTGAATCAATTGTGATGTATGTCATGAATGTAAATAATGTACATAAAAAATGCTCCCAAATAAGTGAAGAAAGTTGGATGGGTGGCACACAAATGATTGAGATGTGAGGGACATATGATGAATGGGAAGCTTGTTTTGAATGTAGTCTCAAGCAATCAATACAAAATTTATGATGAAGTCATCTTGTTAATTGAAATGTGAGCTTCCCCAAACAAATACTTTATGAACTACAAGTTATATTTGAAGACAATGATGGGTTTCCAATCAACATCGGGAGGTCATCAAATAAGTTAAGATATTCACTACATAAGAAGAAAGATATGTGCATAAAGAGATGTAGTCGCCTGCATGTGATCCTAAGCACAAACATGATGCTTGCTTGAGTGTAAAAGTTCTCCTGCATAACTATGGTGGGCATGATTGTGTCCTCCAATGAATATCAAATACCAGTGAGCATATCTGATATTATGAATTATAAAATAAAAAGGGGATGGTAAGCCACTAACAAAATATGCTTGGGGAGATTATGATGAATATGACATGCTTGTGGTGAATAAAAATCAACATGCATGAAGCAGATTAAGACAAATGTAATCCTCCCAGTAGTCAGCACCAGTTTTTAAATGAACACATTGAACCAGATCACGAGTGCATGAAGTAATTTGTCAAGTAACATGTATAAAGGGGCTGGTGTCAAATGCAGCAATGCCGACCATTAAAAATCAACACTTGAACTGGCATGCCAAAGTAATAAGAGACGATATATAGAAAATATAATATGCACACAAGAATTTATAAGTTATGAATATGATTGCTTATGAGCAAGGTAGTCCCTACGAACACTAGAAGATATGTAAGTGAATGGGGCAGTTCATCAGTCTGCATATACAGGACAATTGGGAATGTACGGGAACCTATAAGAGACCCGTTGTGTACATAAAATATCATTTATGAAGAAAATAGTATATGACTACAACAAATGTAAATGTCTACGAGCCGCTAAAAGAGACCTGTTGCACATCTAATATGTAATCCACAAGAAAGATATAAGGGAGCTGTAGCATATGATAGCATCTCGAAAGTGCTCTGATGGAACTAGAAAGTTTGTTAGGGATGTTAAGCCCTTATGAACTAGTTCCAAGGCTAACCAAGTGGGGGGTGAATTGGATATTAAATCTTCTTTAACTAAAAACACAATCACATCCAAAACCAAGATTCATCACAGAAATCAAAGTGCAGAAATTAAATGCAGAAGCAATAAAAAGAAAGAACACACCAGATTTATAGTGGTTTGATCAAACCTTGACCTACACAACTCCTCGGAGGCACCCTCTGAATATTGCACTAACCACAGTGTCTCTCCTTTAGCCCCCATAGTAAGGCAGAGAAGCCCTTATAAAATCACTTCTACCTTCCCAGGTGTGGCAGAGTAATCGGGCCCTTTGACATCAAAGAGATCTTTTTCTTCCCAAAACTTCCCTCAAGATGAGCCTTAAATCCGATGGTACTAAGGTGCATGCTCGCCGGAGCAACTATGTGGAACCCCCTCCTCACTCCCTTAAAACCCCCTCCAAGGAACTTCTCCCTCCCTCAAACTCCACCCTTTCCTCTCTCCATTTAAAGCTATCTCTTCAAGTTCCTATAGAAGAATGAAGCTTCAATGGCTGTCAAAGACTCTTATAAAGTCCCTTGTCAAAGTTTAAATACAAGAGCTCCAATTGAGCTCTTAATTGCAATAAACTGGCATTATCGTCCATGACAATATGAATATCACCCTGTATGATCAGTGCAAATTAAGCTCAATCAGCCATGATGATTAGAAGGTTTTTATTCATATCGTCTAGGTAGATAGTATATCGTCCTGTATAATTAGTTAAAATAAGCACATAAAGTCTATATCATCGCCCTGAATAGAAGCTATCTGATATGTGCTCGTTTAGGAATAACTAAGATTTTTAAATTGATCATCCTAGTTGATCTTGTGATCATATAGGATGATGTGATCGTATCAATTAAGCCTTAATTACTTTTCTTAATTATCATATTAATTTAGGCATAATTGTGTTGCATCATCTAAGATGATGTCCTGGACGATATCCAAAAATAAATAACACCTAAATAGATATGGTAGCTAATTTTATCTAATTTTAGCCTATCGTCTCGGTCGATACAAATATCATTCAGGATGATGAGCTTAAAGACGACTGCTTGAACAAGGATACCCTAATTAGGGTTTCTATTTTCAGCTTATTATCTAGGCCAATTAATGGACTATCGCAGACGATGTGACCCGAAATAGAGAACTCTAAACCAGAAATAATTAAGTAAGGTTACAAGCAAGCATACACCCTTACAGAACAAAAAATACAAAAAGAAAATTACAAACAAAACTTGTTCTGCCAAAACTTGAGCCTTATAAGGTGCATTATAATCTTGAAAAGTTAGTAAATATAAGTATATTGCAAATATAGGTCGATAATAGAAAGTGAGTCATAATATTTGTTATCATTAAAAATATAAACTCATAAGCTTGAGTTATAATAATCTCCCCCTTTTTGATGATGACAAATATTACTAGTTAAATTTAAAAAATTGAAAACATTTTCTCCTAATCTCCACCTCACTAAAAAATTTTAAAAAATAGGGAAAGACAAAATTTTTGTTATTTTTATTTTTTTGAAAAGAAGTTACAACAAGATTCAAATACAATAATAAGTTCTCCCCCTTTGACATTATCAAAAAGAGAAGGGGCACAAACAAACAAAATGAACCCCGATAGAAAAGACTTTAAAAATGAGAAAGTTACCTCTTGATTTTATTCAAAAACTTAGTAAGGAATGGATTGACACTAATAATCTAGAAAAGGTTATAAATTTAGAAATAGTTAGTCCAAGCTCAAGTTCTTTTAAAGGCTCAAAAACTTTTTAATCCAATATCTAAATCAAGAAACAAATTAGAAAAAAGAAACACTAATTTTTTCAAAACTCCTTTCATAAAACATATCAAATAGAAGATTAATGCAAACATTGGCGAATCAGGAATCATGATTTTTAAGCTTAAGTATAAAAAATATCAAGGGTTTTCTTAAGCTTTAAGAAGTACAAGAAAGGTAAGCATTACTTTTTGTGGGCTCATTTTATGCCTCTTGTCAAGTTTTTGATGCACTTTGTGTATCTTTTAATTTTTGATACACTTTGTGTATCTTTCTCAATTTTGGCGTCATTGCACATCTTTTAATTTGACGTTATTGACCATTTTTTTAATATGCTACATTTCTAAAATTTTAAAAACAAAAGTAAACCCATTCTATTGATATAATGAACTACTTGATTAAGACAATTATGAGGTAGATTCAACAACTTGTAAAAAATCCCTATGCGATAAATAAAATATAGGGAGATGAAAAAGATCTGTTTCAAAATCTAATTTATAATATGATGAAGATTTTGAATCAAAGGTAACATAACCTCTTTAAAAAAAGAGATAGAGAGCAAAATCATGAGTTTCCATCCTTTGACTATTTTTAGAGAAGTCAACCACAACTTACATAAGAATTTAAAAAAAAAATAGGAGATAGGTTTTTCATTTTTTAGAAAAATGAACGTGTGTGTTGATCATAGAGAACTTTACTAAAAGAAAAAATAAAGAAAATTTAAAATTATAACATAAAAGAAAAAGAACAAAAAATAAATAAATAAATAAATAAGCCTAAAGAAATCATAGAAAACAAACAAAAAATACATAAACACGCAAACAAGGGTTTAAGCATAATCTTGCTCCTGATAAGATGATTCAGAAGTAAGGTCTACCCAGGAAATTTTTTGCTTTTCATTATTTGCCTTTTTTACAATTTGCTTAGTTTTATTCTTTTCTTTTGCAAGAAGAGTTCTCAAATTAGGGCACTAATTTTTCATATGTCAGGCTTCCTGCATCCAAAGTAAACAAAGTCAGAAGAAATCTTGACATTCTTACCATTTTTATTTTTATTCCATTGGTGAACCTTTTAATTTTCTTGATAAGTCATCACTTTTGTCACCAACTAAGCCACTTTTCTCTATATTTTTAGCATTTAACACTATCATCTCTCCTGCATCCAAAAGTCTTTGGCCCAAACTTTGCTTATAGGCAATGAGTGAGCCAATCAAATTATCAATAGAATATTCATTTAAATTTTTTAATTCACAAATAGAAACAACTTTGGCATCAAATTTATCAAGTTGACAATGTAGAATTTTATTAACCTTTTCAAAGTTTGAAAAATCTTTACCTAAAGCATGTAATGATGTCACAATTCGAATAAACCTAGTATACAAGTCTAAGATCATCTCATAAGGTTTCATGCAAAATAATTCATAATCATGCATTAAAGTATTCAACCTGGATTGCTTTTTTTCACTATTGTCTTCGTATTATAGTGTAATTTATCCAAAATTCCCTTGCTAGTAGTGCACGTGGAAACAAACATACAATCTTCAGAATTTAAAGCACATAATAAATAGTTTAATGATTTAGCATTCAATTGAGCATTGATTTGTTCTTCTCTAATCCATTTATTAAAAGTAATATCATTTTTAATTCCATCTATAACACGTGACGGTACAGAATAACTAGTTAAAACCATTTGCCATATTAAGAAATCAATTGATTATAAGAAAGTAGACATGCAAAGTTTCCAAAAATCAAAAGTAATATTTTCAAACAAAAGTGGTCGGGTGATTAAATAACCTTTTGTAATTTTATAATTACAAAAATTAGCCATGGATCAAAATTCAAAAGTTTTCAAAAACTCATTTTTATGAATCCCGCTCTGATACCACTTGAAAGTGCTTTGATAGCACTAGAAAGTTCATTTTTTTTTTTGAGAAACTACTTAAATTGCAATAAAGAAAAGAAACAAAACAAGAAACTAAGTGATAGATAAACTATCACTTTCCTCCTTTAACAAAGAAGAAAAGGTAGGAGGGACCTTATTAACTTCTAGAGTATCCAAATTAAAGTTACTAGATAAAGCTTGGTTAGCACACCAATGTGCTACCTTATTACAGTCTCTTTTAACAAAATTGAATAAAATTACCTCAATATTGTTGATGAAATCCAAGTTTTGTAAAGAAGCTTTATCCAATCGCCTTTTATCCGATTTAGATAGATTTTTAAAGTAATCCATCACATTGTAGTTGTCTCCTTCCACAATTATGCCTTTATAATTGGGTTTCCAATCTTCAATGAAATTGCTTATTGACCGAACCGCCATCCATTCCAGTTTGCCAATATCCCAATGCAATAGATGGAATCCATATGCTAAGAGCATTCTTCCTTTATGATCTCTTATGATACCTCTTTTTCCAGCTTTGTATGAACAATGAAGAGAAGCATCTATGTTAATTTTGATCCTTCCGGGTGGAGGGGGATGCCAAAAAGAAGAATTCAGCATGAGCTGGTTGACATTCCAGTGGTCCGAATGTATAAAGGAGAATGACGTAGATGCATAAGAAATAGCACTAGTCACAATGAAACCAACATCCATTTCTTTACCTTCATGAATAAGAGTATTTCTACTCTTCCAGGATGTGAAAATAATATAGCAATAAAGATTCTGTAAAAATAGATTATAAATGCTGTGTTCTTTCAAAAAAAATTGAATTTCATTCAAATTCTGGAGATAAGGTAAAACAAATCCCCAACTGTTAGCCTTTTTGATAATCTCCTTTAATAAGCTACAGTTTGCAGCTAAATGATTTGCATCTTCTACCATATTACAACCTCTAGGCCAAAGGTTGTTATCAATTAATCTTCTATGAAGCAAGAAGTCTCTAGTTGGAATAGCATTATTAAGAAGCCTCCACCAAAAAAGATAAATCCTTGGGTTCAGTTTTAACTTCTTTAGACAACTCCAGCCAATAATACCTCTTAGGCCACTTCCCTTCTTCTCAGAATTTTTGCTTTTGACCATAGCTGATAATGTATTACCTGAATGGGAATTTATTAATTCCATTTTATCTTCCAGAATTTCATTCTCAATTTTCAGGTTGCAAATTAAAAGAACTAAATCAATACCAAAGTATTTTTTAAGTTCTTCAACGTTCCAAGTGCCTTCCGAGATGAAGTGAGAAAGGTTGGGAATGTTATCAATGTCTATAGCAATAAATGATGGCCAATATTCCAGTTTTCTACCATATAACCAAATATCTTTCATGATATTTATAGAATCTCCATTTTAATATTCCATCTCACAATATGATTTAAAGCATTAGCTCCACTTGGAAACAGTTTCCAAGTAGGAGATGGATTTTGAATACTAGCCGAATGAAAGACTTTCTTACCATATCTAGCAATTATGAATCTTGAGAGTATAGAGTTAGGATCATTATAGAAATTCCATACCAGTTTAGCTCTTAGAGGTTCCACTGAATCAATTGCAGAATTGATGCCCAAGCCTCCATGTTTATATGGTTTACAAATATCTTTCCAAGCTATATAGTGTAAGCCATTATTTCCATCACCTTTGTTCCAAATGAAATCTCTACATAGTTTATTTAGTTTTTTGAGTACCAATTTCAGTATCAAAGTTAAA
>NW_021319309.1:3729464-3747255 GCF_001605985.2 Dendrobium catenatum | reverse complement strand
TCTTTATTAAGACATCTTGTATAGATCTATAAATAGTGATAATTTTGTATAATAATCAGAATGTATTTTTACCCTTCTCAAATTTTATGAATTCTAACATGGTATCAGAGCCAACGGCCTTAATTGTCGTCGAAGAACGATCATAGATCGTCGGAGGAGGAAGAGAAAATAAGCTCAGGGCATCTGAGACTTGATCGATGCCTACTAGTACACGCCGGACGGGACGGACGACTCAATCAAACTTCTGATCGAAACGGAAGATAGTCGAACAGCCATGAACGAGCCAAAGGAGCCACGCGCGCAATCTCTACGCCTCCTGTGAAGCAATGATGCCAAAGTGAAGCATTGTTGAGGACGGACGCCGCAGACGAAGCTCCCTTGCCGACGGAAGCTTTTCGATCCAAACGTCGTAACTTCGGATCCGACAAAAAGAGAAAGTCGTCAAAGGAGCGTAGCCACGAAGGAGCCGAAGAAGCGACGCTGGACCCAGAAGCCCGAAGCCAAAAGCCGAATGAAACCGAACAGGCCGAGCAAACTGTGACGAAGTCGAAGAAAGGAAGGAAGCGGCAGGGACTTGCGGGACGGACGGCCCGAGCAAACCTCTTGCAAGACGGAGCCAAAGGAAGGAAACATCAAAACCTCACAGGAAGGAGCCTCCTAATGCGAGCCAACTCTTGTGCATGCAGAAGCAACGAAGCCTTGCGACCAAAGCCAAGGTCGCGGACGGAGCTCACGACGCGGATAAAGCTGACAACGCGTACAGAGCCACATTGCCCAGATGATGAAGCGGAGCTTGCGAATGAAGCCATAGATGGAGGCAAACGGAGCGTTACCAACAAAAGTTGAAGACAGACGCCGGTACGCCGAAGATAGACGCCGTAGAATCCACAGTTAGTGCTACAAGAAGTTGTCGACACTGCTCTCATGCCGACGTCGAAACCAAAAGAAAAAAAAAAGAAGAAGAAAAAAAGCCGCACAAAGCTCTTGGACGGGCGGACAATAGCAAGAAGTCTTAAATTAGATTTAAGATCTGATTAAGCTCTAATATCAGCCTTTATTGCTGATACAAGCAAATCAGCCTTTACTGCTGATCAAATCAGCCTTTATTGCTAATCAAATCAGCCTTTTTTGTTGATACAAGCAAATCAGCCTTTATTGCTGATCAAATCAACCTTTATTGTTGATACAAGAAAATCAGCCTTTATTGCTGATCAAATCAGCCTTTATTGCTACTATAAATACAACCTTCATTGCTGGAAACCTGAGGAATACAAAATTTCCACCACCGGCCTTCATTGCTGGAATTCTGAGGAATACAAGTTCCCACAACCAGCCTTAATTGTCAGAATTTTGAGGATATTTTTCCATCATCGACCTTCATTGCCGACTTTCTCTTGTGGTTGATATTCTATCTATAACCAATGCAGCTCTACCTCTGAGCGACTAATTGCAAGCTAGTCTCCAGCTTGAGGGGGAGTGTCAAAATATCAGTCATCCCTTGGCATTTGATCCCACGGTAAGGATGAGAATCCGTGGGAGGCTCACCTGGATCACGCCAATATCCTTCTATATTTGCATAGCTGAATTAGGAAGGATTATATTGAGACAATTATGTATCAATTAGAAGTTATTTATTTCTTTATTAAGACGTCTTGTATAGATCTATGAATAGGGATAATTTTGTATAATAATCAGAAGGTATTTTTACCCTTCTCAAATTCTATAAATTCTAACAATACAGAAAGTGAGGGTCCTCATTTGATCAAATAAGCAGTAGTACATACAATATCCACCAAAAAATCTTTAGTAATCCTACATATAATCTCATATTTATAGCTTTCTTTCGAAAAAATTTTTAAGTGGTCAACAATTCCATCATGTTTTGGTGTTCATGGAACTATCCTTTTTATAAGTATTCATCTAGTTGTGCAAAATTCCATGAGCACTTTGATATCATACTTTCCTTCATTATCTAATCCCATACACTTTGCATCGAACTCACTCTCTGCCAAACTTTTCCATCTATTTTTCATCTCTTAGAATAAGTTAAAATGCAATATTCAATTGTCAACTATAAAACACTTAGTTTTTTTATGGAGCCATCAATTAACATAGACCAATGAGTCGTCAAAGGATGTCATTAAGAAACGTCTTCAGACATCAGCTGGCATAAGCTCCAACTTTTGAGCTTCAAGGTCCCTTCTAATATTTAAAAAGTCAAATATTTTTATCTTTCTAAAAAAAAGTCCTCACAAAACATAGATTGCAAAGCTTGAAATTTATAAAAGTATTGCTTAGATGCAAAATTCTCATCCCTTTCTTACACATATATCCCAGTCTTCAATGTCATATGCTAGTATTTGAAACCACAGTTGATGCGGTATTCAATGGCAGAAGAAGGGTGCAAAAATGCCAAAAACGAATACCCAAAAGGCCTTTAACCAGAATTTCACTATAGAGAAGAGAAAAATTGTTCTACTCTTCCCCAGGAGAAGAGATACATGAAATACTGTCAAGAGATATTTCTCTTGCTGAAACTAGTGAGTTAACAAAAAAGGCTTCTTTGTACTAACCTACCTAAAACAGAAAAACAACTAGTGGACTGGCCACGCCATAACATAATGTGGCCTCAATTCTAAAATAACTACTAAATGCAAAAAGGAATAACCATAAGTACAAAATGACTAAGCCACCCAAACTGTGATGCATCATCACAACACAAAATCAACAATATGACATATTTTAACAATTATTTGTACTACCAATAATAAGACAACATGAATACAACAATATAGTGGTCTGTCGGGGGTCCAAGGGGGCGCTACCCCCAGGCGGGGTTCGACCTGCCCGGTCAGGTCGCAGGGTCAAGGGGTAGTGCCCCTGTGGGGGTTTCTAGGGGCAACACCCCCGAAACAAAATTTTATTGTAAGAGTAATTTTGAAATTCTGTTTGTTTTTATGTTCGTAAGTTATTTGTATGGAAAGATACCGAGCGGTGCCGAGCATGTATCGCTAGGTACATGCTCAGTACCGAGCATATACTGCTAGGTATCGCTAGGTACTACTAGGTATCACTAGGTACATGCTCGGTACTGCAAGGTATCGCTAGGTACATACTCGGTACTTAGCAAATACTGCTAGGTACCGAGTATGTACCTAGAGATACCTGGCGATACCTTACAGTACCGAGCAGGTACTGAGCAGACAAATGAAAGAAAGCTGAATCAGGAGTTATTCAAGCTTTCGTTACTGCACGTATGTCAAGGCCCACAACACCGCTCACCTGCTCTTCCGACCTAACCGAGGCCTGAACGTTTCCTGCATTCACAACTTCGGCTTGCTTTTGAAACCATTATTGCTTTAGGCTTCGTTTCCTGCGTCATCTCCTTCTGACTTCGTCTCCTGCACTCACGGCTTCATCTCCTTCCCTCACGGCTTCGTCTCTTTCCCTCACAGCTTCGCCTCCAATTAGCCTTTCAATCATCACAGGAAGCTCATCCTATACGAGAACACGAATCGGCTGCGTCGTATTTACATATCTATACCAAATAAAAATTTTCGAGGCGGTGCCTCGTACTGACTCGAGGCGTTATGCTCGGATGCGTATGCCTCGTGCGAAAAAATCGTATGCTTCGTTGAATGGTTCAAGGAGTAAGCCCCGATACGCATGACTTCCGCCTCGACTTGAGGCGCGACTCAATGTGGATGCCTCGTCCGCTTTTTTAATTGTTGCTGAAGACAAGGCCTTTTTAATAGACTCGAAACTGGCTTGTTGTTCTTGTCCCCATTGAAACTGTTTGAACTTGAGAGAATTGGTGATTGGCGCCATGATCGTGCTGAAGTTTTTATAAACCGGCAATAGAAATTAGCGAGACCATGGAAGCTGCGCGCGTCGAAAAAGGACATCAGATTTTGCCAGCCCGTGATTGCTTCAATTTTGCGTTGGTCCACCGACACCCCCTCGGCGTATATAACAAATCCAAGAAAGTAAACATTTGCTGCAGCAAATTCGCACTTGGATGGATTTAAAAATAGTTCACTTTGCCTAAGAGAAGTGAATATACTTGTTAGGTGGCTTAAGTGGTCCTCCATATAAGTGCTATATACAAGAATATCATCGAAATATGTGACGCAAAATTTATTGAGGAAGTGTTTAAGAACCTCGTTCATTAACCTCATAAAGGTTGAGGGAGCGTTGCATAGCCCAAAGGTCATCACCTTCCATTCATACAGTCCTTGACGAGTCTTGACAGTCTTCCACTCGCGCCTGGTCGAATTCGTATCTGATGATAACCGCTGCGAAGGTCAAGTTTAGAAAGAATTATGGCTCCGGCCAACCTTTCCAATAACTCCTCCACCCAGGGATCGGGAATCGGAACTTGACGGTAATTTTATTGATCGTTCGGCTATCTATGCACATACGCCAACTCCCATCCTTCTTGGGTACGAGTAGTGCGGGTACTGCGCACGGGCTCAGGCTAGGTTGGATAAGTTTATTCTCCAGCAGCTCCTCTACTAACTGCTGCAAGATTTGATGTTCCTTCGAGCTCATTCATTAATGGGGAAGGTTGGGAAGAGTTGCTCCCAGTATAAGATCAATTTGATGTTGCAAAGTTCTCAATGGCGGAAGGTTAATCGGCATGTTAACAGGAAGCACATCCTGAAATTGTGACAGAAGTTGAGCAACTTCACCTGCCGGTTTGCTGTCACGGTTGAGCAATGCTAGTTCTTTGACATACAATGCAAACAAGAGTGAAGATTCACGCCAAGTAGAGAGGAGTGCACCACCCGTCACTATATGCATAGTAGCTTTGGCATCATTTGTCTTTAGGTTATGACCAACGGATTGAGATAAAAGCCTCAGTTTCCGCCCTTTCCAATCAAAAGAATAGGCATTGGCCCTTCCATCATAAATTGCCCCTGCATTGAACTGCCAAGGTTTGCCCAAGATCACATGGCACATGTCCATATCCAAGACGTCGCATAATATCTCATAAGAGTAATGTTTGCCAATTGAGAACTTGATCTTGCACATGTCGGACACCAATATATCCATGCCTTTCTTAACCCAGCTTATTTTATAGTGTTGATGATTCATTGTGGCTTTAAATTGGAGTGCTTGCACCACCGCACAAGAAACTATATTCTCGATGCATCCACCATCAATGAGTAGATCACAAAATCGACCATCAATGGTGCACTTAGTTCGGAAGATAGCATGCCTTTGTGAATTGGAGGGTGTCTGCGGGGCTAACAGTAACTTTTCCAAAACACAAATGAGGGGTTCTCCTTCATCTCCAACCACGTCTTCAACATCAGTATGTCGTTCCTCATCAAGATTTCCCCGCTCATTCTCGTCTCCATCACCGGCTCCCATAAGTTGTAGCTGCTGACGCATGGGGCACTCTTTGTACTTGTGTCCTTGTTGAAAGCATTAAAGAATTTGATCACTTGTGGTCGTGAATACGAATTCTCCTTGACCGCCATTCTTGATCTTTGTGGGAACCTTGAGTCTACCGTTAGCTTGCCAGGACTGTTGGGACGGTTGCTCTCGATGGGCGAAGGAGCCTTGCGGAGGGTCGGACTTGGCTGCTTTGCGGGTTCATGCCCAACACTGATTGGTGTTCGTTTGAATGATCCGCTGCGATGGAGGTGATCCAGTTGTATTTTGGCCTTGAGTGCGAAGTTCACCGCTTGAGATAGGGGCCATACGGAATTCAGTTCCAACTTGTCTTGTATGGAGTCTTTGAGCCCTCTGATATAGCGAGCAACCAGTTGATTTGTAGTTTCATTCAGATCATTGCGAGCACTCAAGCGATAGAATTCTTCAGTATACTCATTAACGGAGTGATTTCCTTGGGTGCAATGTTGATACTTTAAGTACAACATTTGTTCAAAATCAGTGGGAAGGAAGTGGGCTCGCATAAGTTGCTTCATCTGATTCCAGGTACGAACTCGCCCACGGTCTTCACGACAACGAGACTGAAGAAGTTGTGACCACCACGCACTAGCTCCTCCCTTAAGCATACAAGCAACATATTTAACTTGTTTATCCTGATCAATTTCCATGTAATCAAAGAAATTTTCAACTGCTTGCTCCCAGTCTAAGTAGTCTTCGATATGGAGTCTTCCGTCGAAGAAGGTAATATCGAGTTTAACTCGAAACTCTCCAGGGTGCCGAGCATATCCCGCATGTCAGCGTTGTTGTCTCCATCTGGTTTTGTCTTCTGAATCAGACATCCCGTTAAGAATGTAGCTTCCCTCTCCTCCTTCTGAATCCGACTCCATAAGAGGAGGATCTCCTCTCCTTTCGCGATGCAACTGGCCTCCATACCTGCCAACAAGTGCGACCGTCGGTGTGGTCAGCCGCACAGGTCTGCGGGCAAAGGCTCCGGTGGTTACATTTGCGTCTCACGCCGAGGTTCTGCTGTAAGGCGAGCTAAAACAACAGCTATATCATCTAGCCTCTTGACTACAACAGCGTGTGCTGCCCAGAGCGTGTCTAGGCCGCAATCCTCCTCACTCGAGACACGCTTGCTTGACTCTACCATCTCACCAAGCTGCTGGCTCTGATACCAAGATGATGTGGTATTCAATGGTAGAAGCAGGTGCAAAAATGCCAAGAACGAATACCCAAAGGGCCTTTAACCGGAGTTTTACTATAGAGAAGATAAAAATTGTTCTACTCTTCCCCAGGAGAAGAGATACATGAAATACTGTCAATAGATATTTCTCTTGCTGAAACTAGTGGTTAACAAAAAAGGCTTCTTTGTACTAAACTATCTAAAATGGAAAAACAACTAGTGGACTGGCCACGCCATAACAGAATGTGGCCTCAATTCTAAAATAAATACTAAATGCAAAAAAAGAATAACCATAAGTATAAAATGACTAAGCCACCCAAACTGATGCACCGCATCACAGTTGATCACAATATTGAACCAAAATTTCATATTGAGGTCCTACTAATCCTCAAGGAGGATAATCAACATCAAGATACGAAATAAACAAGATAATTCAAATCCTTCTTAGGAGTCAAGAAACCATTGTTTCATCAAAGAAGAACTAGGTAGTTATAAAAAGAAGAAACTTCCCCTCTCTCTTTCTCTCTAGTCACTCCTCTCTACTCTTCTAAGTTTTTTTCCTTCTTTCTACTATTGCATCCCATTATAAAAACGAGGGATGCCGGTTATATTAAAAAGCCAAAAATTGTTACAAAAAATCATAGGCAAAACTTGCTTAAGTTATAAGAAAACTGCACCAATTTTTAGGCAGCTAGAGCCAAGCTGACAATGTAATTGCTCAGCAACAATCCTATCAGTGAAGGAGTTGTATGGCTCTCAATATAAAAGTCTTTCCAATAACTTTTTGAGCTTCATTCAACCTCATCAATTATTTTCAACTTTGATAGGTTCCTCTTGGCATCATCCCAAACTTATAGGCCAACCCTCCACACATCTTGGCAATTATAATTGCTCCCTAACAATACTCTCAACAAAAGAGTCTCATGGCTTTCGGTATAAAAGTCTTCGCAAGTACTTTTTGAATTCCATTCTACCTTGCAAATTCTTATCAGCTTTAATGGATTCATACCAACATCATCCCATACTACTTGGCTAACAGTGCACGTCTTCTTGGCAATTTATATGATCTCCTAATCATGTCCCACTCCAACCTCACCCCTAGAAGAAAATTCACTCATGTGAATCAAGCTAAAGTGAAGGGGCCAAGGACATTCCTCTCTCCATAGTAATATCATTTAGCTTTCGAAGCCACTTGCCCTTTCTTGTCAGTTATGTCAAGCACATTGGTGCTATGTCAAGTCATACCAATTGGTGATATTTCAATTGACTCTCTCAACCTAGCAATGGATAATCGAGAGGGGTAGAACTTCCTCAACTTCAACATCCAGTATTAAAGGCTCGAATGATTTAAGTATTCCATATTCACCACAAAGTATATATATATTTAGGTGCATAATCTCAACTGATATTTACCATCTTCTTGAGAATCATGAATAGCCCGTACCTAATTGGTTCGATTTATTTTTCCTTCTCATTCAATCTCTATTAGCTGATGAGAAACAACACAAGATCTCTTTTATTTCAAATTTATTTATCTACTTTATAACGCCTAACCAACGCCTATATCTTTGTTTGACTATGCGAGTTGCATCTCTACCTCATAATGGATTCTTTAGTACTCTAGGAATCTTCAAGCTCTCCCAATCCCTGATCTCCGAAGTTGTATTCAACTCATTTGAGAACTCCAGTCAAAAAAATTTTGACCAAGTATCAAATAAAGCCTGGTTTACATAACCGTGGATCATTCTGTTGAAGGCAAATTACATGTAAAATATGCTTTCATCCCACTTCTTCAAGTGTCAAGAGTTAAAACCTTTTAGCATGTGTACAACAGTTAGGTTGACAAGTTCATTATGTCCATCAACTTGTGGATGAAAGGTTCTGATACTCTTCGAAATAGTATCCATCATGTAACATAATGTACCAACGGATCAAGGCTTGTCGTTATAGTTATTGTTGTTATATATAACATGTGATTTCCAAAACTTCTTAAGGAAGCGGAGGTCTCTATCTAAGATGATTTAACCTGGAAGTTTGAAATGTACCCAAAAAAAAAAAATTAAAGAGCTTCTACTACTCTTGTGACACATTGTTTGCAAGCTATGAGTGTTATCTTCATTGAGAAGTTGTCCACCACAATAAAGAGAGATATGACAACGAAAATCCATTAGTAACCCTACAAGAAGTCCATTAAAATACTTTCCCATGATCGAGTCAGCAATATTAGTTGAGTGTGTAATCCTTTATTCATGTTTGAAGGCTTTAAGTCATAGAATACGCATAATCTCAAGAATTTGGCAATGTCGGACAGCATTATTGGTCAATACACATCATTGCAAGTTAAGAAGTATCTTCACCACTTCTAAGTGTCTAGCAACCTTAGAAGTGTGTTCTTTCCTTATTTACTTCAAATGATCACCACCTTTAGATACAAAAAATGTATTCTCTCTATAGAGAAGTTCCTCTTTGATGATGTTTCCATCTTCTCGAGATCTTTCCAAAACAACAAGAAAGTCTTTGTCCAACTTGTAGATGTTAGTGTATGCCTTATGTTCAGAAAGTTGTAGGAGGATTATTGTCAACAAAGTCACAATAGTCAAGAGAACATATCAAACATCTTATTTTGCACTCCCTTCTTGTATATGATGACTAAGATGAGTTGCAAATGCGTCGCCCAATTCATATGCTAAGCATATTGGAGCTTTGATTGTATCGATAGTGATTAAAGTAGCTTGCAGTCGTTGTGAACTATTTATTTTTCGAGCGGATTAAGTCTCCAATGCTTAACATTGCTAGATGCTCCTTATCATGTCGGGCAATTCTTCTAAGAACCTTACATTATTTTAGAGCCATAAGCTATAAGTCTCCCTTTTTGCATCAAAATTACACTGAATGCTTATTTAAAAACATCAGCCTCGACTTCACATAATCTCTAAGGATTTTTAACAAGGCTACAATTGGCACCTTGCAAATCCTTCTTTTGAGAAGAAGAAATATGCACTCATGTTTTCTCTCCCAATAGAGTTTTTTATCGCTTTTATCAATAAATGCAAGGTGTAGTGAGTACAAAGAAGTTACAGATGAATGTAGTCACAAACTAGCATACTCCAATGAAACATCACACATCGATCACATTTGTGATCAAGGCAAAACCCAAAGGGCTTTTATCTTCTCAGGGTCAACCTTAATCTCCACGTTACCAACTACAAATCCCAGATAAAATAGGGTTTTCTACCTAAAATTATACTTCTTCAGAAGAAGATTTGGTTCTTCAACAGGTCAAACAGGTTTTGCATACGTCCAAGATGTTCCTCCCTTGCCCAATGGTTGATAGTGATGTCGTCAACACAAACAAAATTCTCTATAAACAATCTCAAAATATCATTCATGAGACTCACAAATAGCGTCGATGCACCGCAATCGAATAGCATCACCTTCCACTCATATAACCCTTTTTTTTGTTTTGAATGTGGTCTTCTACACTTCTTCATATGCTCGAAGTTGGTGGTTGCCAAGTTTCAGATCTGACTTGGTGAAGGTTCTCTCATGCTTCAATAAGTCAAATAATTCATCCAGTCTAGAAAGATGATATTAATTTTTCATAATGATTTTATTTAAAAACAAGTAATCCATATACATCAACCAACTACTTTCTTTCAGAAGCATCATCACAATTGGTGATCCACATAGTAAGTTACTAAGCATGATGACACTTTGATCAAATAAAAGAACCACTTATTTCTTGATTTATTCATTCTCCGCAACCAAGTTGTGGTACAACTAGTGTTGGGCATAGTAGAACTCGAGAGTAGATGTATCAAGCTCATTATTAGCTCAACCAGAGGCAATTTGTTAGCACTTTGAAAAACTCTTGGTATTCTTTTATTAGTTGTTATAGTCTTGGCTCTTGTTCTCCGGGAACTAGGGATAGTATTTTTCCTTTATCCTTCTCTTAAATATTATTGAATTCTTCTCGAGCTAATGATTTTACATTTAAGTAAAGTTTCTCCTACCATACAAAGAATAAAATGAAGCATTGGCATGCTTATAGTTATCTTAACATGTCTAGTAGAAGTCATATCCCAAGACTTGCCACTATTTACAGTGTATTGAATACCATCTTTGGAGGGACAATATTCAAGCACCCAATGATAAAAGATACCTTCCCAAAATCATAGATAGCAGCTTCTAAAGATTATCATGCATGTGTCAAGAAGCACCACTTCACACTTCACATCTTTGATATACTCTCAAGTAATGGCAAAGACAATGCGGTGTTGTTGATTAATCCACATCTCTAGGTACTTTTAAATTCATTCGAGATAGTAAAGAAGAAAGCAAGGAGTGGTCTTGAGTCCTGATCTCCTAACTAGATTAGTTAAGATCAAGGTATATTGACTCCCCATACCAAAGATGGCATTCACCACTTCATGTTTGACCAAAACTTGCAAGATAAACAGCTCCTCACATAAATTAGGGTTAAGTGTAAAACTCCACTCTTTCCCCTTTAACATTACCATCAAGGAATGGTTTGAATTTGGCTAATTCACCAAATTTAATATTTGCTTAGCGTCAATTGTAGAAGTCACTTTCTTGCCTTTAGCATCCTCCTTAAACTCTTCCAAGAAAGTTCCGAATGATTCCTTGACACTTTGCTTTATCATATCCCGAGTTTTGTAGTTATCACAATAGAGGTCATTTTAGAATAAAAGATTTTTGCATAGTTACCTTTAGGAAAATCTTTTTATTCCACTTCTTGCGAACAACCTTCAAATCCCCTCCATTCTCATCCATGAAGGGCTTTTACATCAAGGTTTGGGTTTTCCTTCAAAGGCCATGACAATCATACTTACCTGAACAATGTCTTTAACGGGGAAAAGCAAAAGTTTGTTGGAAATGTTATAATGACATCTAGCAATATATTATATCAAAACTCTGACGTCTTCTAGCAACACACTACTCATTAAAGCTAGTCTCATGAACTCTATAGTATATTCTTACTTCGATCTTATCATTGTTTCAATCTATACCACTTCTTCCACATTGCTTCCTCATACCAATAAGATAGAATCCTTATCAGTGTTAATTCTGACACCCATGCTTGTGATGAGTGTTCTCCCATGGTAGCGCATACTTATAAGTTTGAGGTGGGCAAATAAAATCTTCTCTTAGGAATACCATACATACTAAAACAGATTTTAAATTAATCTACCCATGTGTTAACCGTCTCAAAATCAATAGAAGCAACACAGGTGAGGATATTGATTTTGTTCTCTACCTTGAAAGATTGGTATCATCCTCTAAAAGAAAGCTTAAGATCCTTGTCTTTCTCGTTTGATTCATCTAATTATTTGCCAAGGCATTCACTAAATTTTTTTACTTTCTTTTGGGATCAATTCTTCTTGAAAAATGGTTCTCCATTCTTTATCAATGTTTGCTTGCTTATCATAGCCATCATCTATTCACGGAGTGTAACTTGGGTAAGCAAATCGCCAGAATTTTCTCCTTGTGTGGCTAAGATCACTACATCCCCTTGTCATTCTTTTCATAAAAGATCTAGAGTAAAAAGTTATTATTTGATCCACTTATAGTCATTTTCTATCCATATCATAAACCAAGGTGCCTCAAAACCAAATACTCCAATCCCAACTTGATCCAAAACCACTGGTTGTACCCCAAAAGAATATCCAATCAACACGTTAAAGATGTGCATTGGGGTCTAGAGAGAATACATATCAAATAATATGAATTATAATGGGGAGTAAAAAAGCCATTATTACATTAAGGAAGAACTAGGGAATTACAGCAAAGAAAGGAGTTCTCTCTCACTTCATAGAATCTACTCTCTAATTACAACTATCTACTCTGAGTTTTTTCTACTTTTGTTTATTATGATATCCCTTTTATATAAGGAAGGTCAATTACACTAAAAAGAAAAAAAAACTTTGTTACAGGAAATCACGAGCTAAGCTTGTGAAAGTTATGAAGATTCAGAGATGACTGTTAAGTTGATTGGGCAAAGTTAATATTGTAACTTCTTAACAACAATCCTCTAAGTGGAGTCGTCTCATGACTTCTGGTATAGAAGTCATACCGAGAACTTTCAGAATTATCAGGCTCATCAATTCTTCTCAACAACATCACATACTTCTCGATTAGTCCTCAAAACATCTTCTTGCTAAGTCATTTAATCTTCTAATCCACTATTATAGTGTTGGAAGACATGCACAACTATTCACAATCAACTACTATGGTGTTTGAAGTCACATGATCTCTTAATTAACTATTCTCAGCAAATCACCTTGGTCTTTTCATTCTCTACCATCAATTTGTCATACATCTCGATGTTAGGTTGATTGATATTTGAGAAGAGAATAAACCTCATGCTCAACAACTAGTCCAGGAGGCAATCCTCTCACCTCTTGGAAAAATTCTTAGTATTCTTCCACCAACCACTGTAATATTGAATGTTGTTTCCCAAGAACTACGATTAGTGTTTTTCCTTTCTCCTTCTATAAATCTTCGCATATTCCTCACAAATTAGACTTTTGCATAATAGTCAAGCATCTCCTGTCAGGCAAAGAGAAAAATGAAATGTTGATAATGTATTTGACACAGTTTGAAGACACAAGCTCAAGTGCTCTTTATAAAAAAAAAAGTATCTCAAAGACTCGAACCAATAAATATGGACTTCCAATTATAATAATGGACGATGTCAGTAGGTGTCACTTACACAACACCTCATCGATGTGCTCTCAAGGAAGCAAATACATCAATTTTGATCAATTTACACCTCTTAGTCCTTCCGAATCCATCTAAGAGGATAAAAAAGCTGGTAAGGATTGGTCTCAACTTCAGTCTTCCAACTATGATCTCAGATATCAAGTTTCCATGACACCTTGTGTTAAAGATGACGTTAACAACTTCTTGCTTAGCATAGCCCCCCAAGGTGAATAGCTCCTCACATACATTAGGATCAACTATGAAACTCAACTTTTTACTCTTAGCATTACCATGAAGGGAATGTTCAAAAATAATAAATTCACTGACTCTAATGTATGCTTCATGTTTATTACAATAGCCCTATTTCTTCTCCTTCACACCTTGAATTTTTCTAAGAAAAGTTATGAATGAAGCTTCCATCACTTCGCTCTATTATGTCCTAAGATCTGGCAATGATTACAATAGAGGTTATTTTTAAAAGAAAAGGTTTTGCGGAGTTACCTTTGGTAGAATCTTTTCTATTTCACCTCTTCTTGGCGGTCTTTAAATCTCATCAATTCTTAAGATTAGAGGTCTTTCAACCTCTAGGAGTTGTGTGGCTTGTGGTATGGTGATCTTCAACAGACCTTTTTGAGTTCGACTCAGCATCATCGATTCTTCTGCATAGCATCCAACCTTCTCAACTAATCCTCCGCACATCTTCTCAGTAAGTCATTTGATCTCTTGATGAATTATTATGATACTTGAAGTCATGCACAATGTGTATTTTTACTAACATATGCTATCAACATAGCAAAATAAATTACATCCCAAGTGTAAATATTGAAGTTCATGACATTCAATTTTCATCAAACTACACAATGGAGAACATATTCCTCTGAAATCCTAGAATATGCCTCGCTTAATGAAACTTTCATGGTCTGATTTGCAAATTTAATTTGAATATCACCAACTCCCAAATAGTCAAGGAGCTCACTATCACCAAGATAAATTTTCCTATAATTTCCAGCAAAATATTTAGGCATTAACCTTTATATGAAAGAGAGTAAAAAAACATACTTAATTATAGGATCTCACATCCTAGAAGACTTTCAACACTATGGCAGCATTTATCGACTATTCTTTCTTGTTTGAATTTTGTCCATCTCTCTTTTGTGTTGGTCTCTTTTCATATGTCAGTGCTCTTACATTGCTAGTACGTATCCTTGCAAACTTTGGACTAACTTCTACTTTTGAGATTTGGATTGAACTTGGTTGTACCCCCTTTGTAGTTTATTGGTGGTTTTGAGATTCAAAGCATAATAACAACTCTCAAACCATTCCCATTTCCAAATGTCATCACTTAGGATTAAGTGATGGGTATTATTGAGTTTTAGCTTAGCAAACCCATAGAAACTGCTGATTATTATCATAGTTCTACCACGAATTTCAAGAAGTGATGGCAAGAAGCTCAAAACATGAATCTCATCAAAGCTGATATCAACTAAACTAAACTATCTTGTCATCAGGTTAAATTTGTTGACATATTAGGCTGTAAAAGCACCTTCCATCATCTTGAGATTAAATAACTTTCTCATTAGAAATCTCTTTTTCACTATCAAAGGCTTCTCATATATGCTTGGCAACGCTTTTATCAATCTAGTTGTGGTATTCTCATGTAGTATATTGATAGCGCCATTCTTAATAAGTATTAGGTGTAAAATTCCCAATGTCTGTATGTTGGCTTCATCACCAAGAGAGGTAGATGGAATTCCTTTTGGTACAAGTTGTCATGGATCTGCATCTTCCAAATCTAATTATTTTATATTCCTAATCACAGTTCTGCAAATGTTGGTCTCCTCTAGAATAAGTCGTCACCAACGCCAAACAGCCCTCTGCAACCACCTTAGCAAGATGGTCGCTAACTCCAAAATCAACGCACACTAGCCTTCAAAACCTATCCTCAAAGTAGTCACTCGCCCTTGTTGATCAGTTGCTAGCCTCCAAAGGTGCTATTGCCAAGCTCTTCAACTAGCATGCATAAGCATAAGGTGATGCTCAATGAATGTAGGAGGACATGCGACGTGGAGAAGTCTGCTTGGTCGCTTTCCCCATAAGAGGGTAGGTCAAGTGATAAAAAAGACAAACATCAAGCATAAGTAATTAATAGGCTATAGACCTTAAAAGTTAGTTTGCAATAGCGTGGAGTGTGAAGCAATGAGGAATGTAGAAACCAAAGCAATGATTAACGATCGGCTCAGCCATTCTCCTAATAAAAGAAGGGATTTGGAGGCCAATGAGATGGATGTCGAATGTTAGTTATTGATGAACATCAGACAATGGACAACGAAGAAATATCATAAGTCAAGCAATGACGACTCGATTATTCTCCAAATAAGAGAGAATGTCATGTGATCGAGAAGGTGGACATCGATCATTAATGGTTGATGGGCATCGAACATTTATCTTTGGCAAGCATCAGATGATGATCAACTATGCATGTCTAAAGTCGAATCATCGAATGATGTTTAGTGATTGCTCAGCTCCTAATAGGAAGAGAGACTATGGAAATAGTGACAACCAATCAGAAAGTGTAGATCGGGCAACGTAGAACAATCAGTATGGTCAACAACTTGTAGAAGGGGGCAATAGGAAGATGAATGTCGGATGTTGGCAACTAGCAAGTTTCAAACATCGATCAATGATAGGGCATTGAGTAAAGATTGGAAAGAAATGTCATAAGTCAAGCAATGAACATTAGATAAGTCAAACAATGAACATTAGAATTCGACAAATAGTCAAGTTTGTCATTTATTTCTAGGTAGCAAGACTAAGAGATTAGAAACAAAATAATTGGATGTTATGCTTCAAGCAAAGATCAATGAAAGAATGTCAAATTTCAAGTGACACTTGGCTAATTCATTCTCCTAATAAGATAGGAGATTGGGCGATCATAAAGGCAGGTGTCCAACATCAATGGTTGATGGGCATTGAGCGTTAGTCCTACATAAGAATCAAATGATAATCTACTAGGAATGCCTGAAATCTTTCGTAAATTAGTGGTCTACTCGATCATTCTCCTAATAGGAGGGGAGATCGGTTGATTGGAAAGATAAGTGTTAGATGTCGAGATAGTTGGCAAGCATTGGATGTCAACCTTGATAGATGTCAGGAAAGGACGATGAGGAATATCGAAAGTCGAGTGAAGATTAGCGGTCAGCTTAATCCTTCTCTTAATCAAAGGGGAAATTGGACTACTGAAAAGATAATAATTGATGTTAGTTGACAAATGATGTCAGGTAATGGCAACAATTGGCATTGATGTTGGTCAATGATTGATGTTGATCTGTGACAAGCAAAACTCTAGAAAATTTTCTAAATGCAAAAATTCTCTTCAGCAAAAATACCTTCTAAGTGCATCAAAATATTGCCTATTATAAATTTTAGAGAGAATATTCTGGTCATTTATATCCAAAATATGGATACTCTATTAAACAGTCAAAAAAATCCCTTTGATCATTTGATGTTCTTTTGGACATCTTAATGACTTGATCTTAGAAGTAGGCAACCTTGGGAACATCAAATTCATCACATCAAGGTACTAGTTTCAACTATAAGCACAATTTAGTTCCGTACAATAAATTTCTTATTATGCTTGTGAATGTTTGATATAGCTGCATTTAAACTTTGATTACAATCTTCGTACCAAAGTTTGTTTCATCAAACAGCAATGCCTCAACTATAAATGTGTTGAAAATATAGTTCAAATGATCCTAAGGTTTTTGGCCTGAAATACTTTGGTGCTTTAAAGTTTACGTCAAAATTCTTATTTGATTAGATGAATTTCCAGATGACCTATCAAGATAAAATACACATAACAGACAATAGACATGACTAGTTAGTTATTCCCGTCTCTAAATAGCTACTCAAGAAAAGGTAGAGCCAAAAATCCAGAAAGACGCTCTCTTTTAGAGCGTTTTAGAAGATAATCGAAGCAGATAAGGCTTGCAGAGCACACTAGACCGCAGCCATCCCAATATAATCCGCAGCAGCCAGAAAACCATTCCACAACCATTTCTTCAATCCACATGCATACTAGAAGCAAATTAATGAGAGGTTTCATGAAGCCCAAATGTGTATTGTACTTCAAAACGGCTGTAAATCCGTTCCACAAATAGAAACAAGAACAATACAGGGAAATGCTCGTCGTTACACCATTTCGAATACATTTAATAGCGAGGGAGAGAGGAAGAAGACCTGCGTGAAAGCTCGATGATTCGGGACCTCTTGGCAAGGGAGGTATCGGAGCAACCCAGCACGGCGAGAATTCCACACATGGCGGCGGCGGCGGTGGTAAAGCACGATTTGTTCTCCCTTTTGCTCGAGTCAGAGGACAGGTTCAAAAGGAATGAAATATATATGTATAAATATATAAAGGACACTAAGCGGGGCAACGGGTAGAAGTTGAGGAAAACAAACGATAGCTTAAAGTGAGTGACCGTCGAA
>NW_021319309.1:3711870-3728717 GCF_001605985.2 Dendrobium catenatum | reverse complement strand
AAAGTTAAGAAGAAAGACATATGAGCTTTAAGTTTTTTAGTCCCACATCACTTGGGAGACTTTCCCTTGGTGAAGCTTTTACCATATATTAGCTTTTGAGCTAGAAAGATATAGTACATCATGAAAAAAGATGAAATTTCATGAAATGTTTATTTGGAATTTTTAATTTAAAATTAAGCATTTCAAATTTGAAATTAAATTACAAATATTTTTTAATATTTAAAATAAGTTATTTAAAATTTAAATATTAAAAAATACAAAACTTGAATCGGCCGGTTCAAGAAAATCGTGACCGGTTCGCCGGTTGAACCAGCAGTTTTGGACAAAACCGGCCGGTTTGATGCTAAGCCGGTTTTCAGGTTGAACCGAACCGGCCTTTGGACCGGTTCACGGTTGAACCGGTTGGACCGGCCGGTCCGATCCGGGTTTTAAAGCATTGGATAAAACCATCATAAAGCCTAATAAGTAAATAATACGACATATAAGAGTTCGTACTAAAAGAACAACCATATATTTCAACAACAACTAATAGAATTGCTGATCAATATCCCAAGAAATCCTTAGCTCCAAATAAGTCTTTCAAGGACATTGGTTGACTGCTTGAAAAATGAATGCAGAGTATGATATACTATATTGTAAAAATATAGAATTGGTACATTACCAAAAATCATATTGATCGAGCACAAATTTTGAGGGATATTCAAATTGTCATCTTCTAAAATTAAATTGGGGACCATCCGAACTCCAAGTTCAACAAACATACAGACAAATTGAACGTCTCGATAAAACAAACCCAACGACACCAAAATTGGTCCAATCCGAGCCCAAATGAGCTCAAATCAATGGCTTAAAAACATATTAGGAAACTTTAAATCAATATTTTGATGACCAATTTATGTCCAAATATAGCATGCTTATAATCGAATCGAGGGGCTCAGTGAGATGAATCCAATGAGCACAAGATCATCTCATTACGACATCATTAAGACAATTAAATGATGAATGCATGATCTATGATCGAGGGAATCAATATGGGTTGTGGAGCACTCAAAATTTTCTTTAAATCTTCTCCATATTTACAGATCTTGTAACTTTCAAAATTTATAAATAGTCCCCAACTCTCAACATGAGGTAGACCTTTTGCTAGAGATCATAGAAAGCTCTGAGGCTTCAAGGATCCTAAAGCTCAAGCCGAGCACCACCGTAAGCAAACTTTTATGGACAACTACCATAAGATCAACCATCGCTGGATCACTGACCATCACTAGACAGGCAATCACTGCCAGACTTTAGCTCGACCACATATCGTCGTCGACCAACACTAGACCTCCACCCGACCGTCGTCCGACCACCGATCACTGTCAGACCTCTGCCTGACTGTTGATTACCATTATACCTCCACTAAACCATCGCTGGAACATCGGTCACCATCAAACATCCTCCTGGTTGTCGACCGCCATAAGACAACCGATCACTACCAGACATTTGCCCAACTGTCGATCGCCTCCAATCCACCGTCAAACTCCACTTAATAGAACTTTGTTCCAGCTTCTCCCAGACGTTACTACAATTCTTTCAACCTCTATCACCCTACAACAGTCATTACAAACTCTCAAGTATTCATGCAAAGTTCGACCAACTCTCCAAACTATTATGATTTTTTCGTCTCTAAGTTAAGGGATGGGTTAACTTTTATAACCCTCCCAAATATAATGGAATCTTCTCACCTAGGCAAAGCCCCATGATTTTTCCCTTTTTGGGTTTTCCACATAAAAAAAAATTTGGTGCTTCTTTTCTCACTCTCTCCAACTATCTATTTATGTGTCATATATTCATGCATTGCTAAGATGAAAAACTATCTCACTCTACCACAATAAATATACTAACCTCCAATAGTTTGACACTGTTTATGAGAATTGAACCCATGAACACAAAGTTAAAATCTAGTGAACCCACCCAAGATCCCTTCATTCTAATAAATTAAGAGAATGAAATGTTGAATGAATGCTCAATGATTTAAAAAATCTATAAATAGACCCCCAACTATCTATTTATGTGTCATCTGACGAAAAATTCTAAATTTTTCCCGAATCTTCTTCATATTTACTGAACTTGTCACTCTCAAAATCTATAAATAGACCCCCACTTTTCACATGAGTTAGACCATTTGATACTGATCAACGAGAGTTTTGAGGCTTTAAGAATATTAGAGTTCCACTTGAGCACCACCGTAGGAGAACTTTTGTCATCTAATAGCCTCTATACTATTGTCAGCCCGCTAACCATTTCTTGACTGCCAATCACCATTGGACCTTCGCCCGATCAACAATTTCCTTCAATCTCCATCATACCTTTACCAGACTGTTACGGGCTATCGATCACCGCCGGACCATTTTCGGACCTCTACATGACCAATGATCAAATTAGACCTCTACCGGGCCATCAACCACACCCAACTATCATTGGACTTTAGCTAAGGAATCGATCACCATTGATCGTAGCCAAACCTTAACCTAAGCGTTATTAGGCTGTTGATCACCATCAAAGCTCTACCTAAATGCTGACCTCTGCTGGACCTCCACCTAAGTTCCATCGAACCTCTACCTACCACCAACTACTTCCAAACTGCTAACCACCATCAGACTCTTACCAACCACCGATCACAGTCAGACCTATGCCTGGCTATTGACCATTGTCAAACCTCTACCAAGATATCATACTCTGTTGGACCTTCTTATATTCTATTTGATTAGACTTTTGACCTCTATCATCTGACTAAAACTCCCAAGTTTCCTAATGGAGTTCAACTAACTCATTACCTATTTTCATTTCGCTAAAGTTAAATTGAGGGATGAGTTATTTCTAACTCACTCAAATATAGTGAAATCTTCTCACCTATGCAAGGCTTCATGAGTTTTCCCTTTTTGGGTTTTCTAAGTAGAAAATTTTTAGTATTTTTTCTTCTCTCTCTAACTATAAATTTGTGTGCTAGATATTCGTGCATTACTAAGACAAAAAAACAATCTCACTTTGCTTCCACAAATGTACTAGCCCGCAATAGTTGAGCCTCATCTATGGGAAATAATTCCACCCTTTCAAGCACAACTGAAACCCTTTCAATGGACAATAAGTGTAATAATTGTACCATCAAAGCCTATCACTCCAATACACATCAATCTAGGAACAATTTATAAATCAGTGACATTATCCATCTGCCTCTCTTTATCATGATGGGCAAAACCCTATTGGGGATGGACACCAAGACCCTCCCTAAAAGATTGCTTCCAAAAAAAGGAAGAATCTCGCCATGAATTCCTTCAACTTCTACAAGGGACCCAATAACTAGCACGAGCATAATAAGAGGAGATTCATCTCCCTCAAGATCTACCATTGGCCAGGGATATTTAACCCATAAGTATTCATACAAAATACCATCTCCCTTAGTCAAGCATTCATGCCCTATCACAACAAGACATTACCTCATTGACACAACTAGCTCTACCTATCTCTATCATACAGGTTGTCCAACCCACATTTCTCTTATCATCATTAATGATATTGCTTACCCTCACTTTGTTAAAATCTCCCATAATGCTCTACATAATAAACTATGATGACTAGTCTAAGAGGAGTTCCCTTTAAAAGGTGGAAAGAAATCCCTTCAGCATTGATACTTTCAGGAGTCATCATCCCTAACAAAATACATTCTTCAACACCCCATTCCTATGGGTTTCAAATTACTCAACATAGACTCTCAAGATGGGTCATCCAACCCTAATGAACATATTGATCACTATAGAACTATTATGCATATTCAATGAGCCTCAAATGCACTGCTCTACTAAGTATTTCTCACTACTCTTAAAGGGCAAGCTCATACGTGGTTGTACTCTTCCAACCAAAACTATTCTCATGTTTGCCAAATTGGTTATACTATTAGTCGAATAATTTGTTGCTAATCTAAGAATTTTTAAGGACTCATCCCACTTCTTAGGGTTTCACCAGAATAAAGGACAATCACTCAAGGAATACTTCCAAAGGTTCTCAATCAAGGCTTGGAAAATCCTAGGTTTGGATGTCAAGCTACTAAGAGGAGTTTTTCTAGGATTGCTCCGTCCTTGCCTTTTTTACTCGGCACTTATAGGAGGCATAATTCATTTATATACTAACATGATTCATCATGTGGAGGTACATATCTTAGTAAATGAAGCCATCAATATGCATAGTAAGTAATTTGAATAAAGCACTAGAAAGTTTTAAAATGTACCTAGGATAAATAATTCACCTTTATAGTAAAGGAAGCAGGGGAATAACGACCTTCCCCCTTGACCTTCACAATCATGATGTTAGTCTTAACTAGAGAAGAAATCAACACATCTAAAAAAAAAAAATGTCTTGATGGCTATACGAGATGAGGGAACTATAAAATTACCAACCCCATTAAAATAAAAATTGGAAAATTAAGAGAAATATTGTTAGTTTATTCAAAGTTATGGGCACATGATTGAAGTGTGCAAACGATTAAAGGTTCTACCAAGTTTTAGTTACCTTGGAGAGGCTTTTGCATGGTTTAGGCTGAAATTGGTTTTGAACCTTTAGAGTAAGTTGAGTCAACCCATTCAACCAACTTAGGATAGCCTAAGTGGGTTGGGTTTCCTAGATAATCTAAACCTTGGACTTTGTGAACTGTGGGTAGAGTTTGGAAGATATATTTTGGGCCCTTGAGGGTTTAAACTTAAGGAGAACCATGGTAGTTTACTAAAGGGTATTTTGGTCATATTGACCTAACCATGATTGACATAGGTTGGCCATGTGTTAGATGATATATGGGAAATTTGTAGGAATGGTCTAAAGCATTTGGTTTTAATTCTAATGCTAATTGATTGGACCTAGCTTAAAATACCTATGGTAGGATCATTTAGGATGAGTTAGGAATTTTGGTCTACCAAGGTTAACCTTGATCAAAAGGGTTGACTAAGGAAAAAAAAAAACTAACTCTAATTGACACAAACATAGGCTTCGATTAGTTATAGTCAAATCAACATCATCAGGTTAGATTTAATTCACTATAGTAGTTATAAGGGTATTTTGGTCTTCTTTTGTCAAAAGGGTTGATCTGGGGTAGCAAATAATTAAAATTAGCTTGTAAATGGTTTTAGGATCATTTCAAACCAACCCTAGGATTTGGATTAGAATTTAAGTCTAAGGAGCCCATGTAGGGACCCTTGGCATAATTTGATAATTTTGATTCCCTTATTCAAATGGGTTAACCAAGGATGAGAATGAGTCCAAATGAATAAAAAATGAATTAAAGGTAAATCAAACTAAGGAGAAAATCATTAGGTTTGGGTGTTTGGTTTAGTTTTAGGAGTTTTTAAATATTTTTTAGGGTTTTTAAAATTTATATGGTTTTAACCTAGGGTTTGGGTTTAGATAAGCTTGCTGCCTTTTCAATGTCACTAAGAAGTGTCCTAAGAGATTTATATACTATCTAAGGATATCCAATGATATGTTCTAAGGTATCCTCTTGAGGGAAGTCATAGAAGCAATTTCTATACTAGGGTAATAATGCGTGAGTATTAGGAATGACGTAGTAGAGAGAGGGAATTGATTAATACACATATGCCACACTGACCTAATTATATGGTGATACACAATTATACATATCATTTCAAGTAATAGAGTGAAAATAAAATATTATTCCATCGAGGAATTAGTAACTAACCTTATAAGTTAAGTACCAATTTTTTGTAAATCACTAATTTATCTTGCCACAAGCAAAATTTTCTTATCAAGCATAAAAAAAAGAAAAATTACAGTAATTTTTAAGGGTTTTTAATTTTATTATTAATATGAATTTATGATTGATTTGCTAATTATGTTCATACAAAATTGGTTTATAAAATCTAGTTTGGAATCAGAGCATTGTTAATTCAGCATCTCCATCGAGCTTATTGGAATCCTAGTGAAGTTATGACTAGATGCACTCTACACTAATCACTCATTTCAATGAATGAACAATATCTCTTTAATTATCCAAAAGCTTAGTAACTTACATGCTTATATTTTTTAGGTTTATGTTCAAGTTTTCCTATTTATATAAATACAGGAAAACACGTTACGGCGGATTTTCCTACGTCCAAGACACCGGAAATCTTTCCGGTGCACGATACGCCGGTTTTAAGTCGTTGAGTTTAAAAACACCGGCGTATTGTTCTACGGTACCTGCGCCGGTAACATTTCCGCTGTAACGCGCGCCGGAAAAATAAAATGCTGGTTTAAACCGACGGTGTTACCGGCGCAATATTCGTCGGCGCTTTTACCGGCATGCATTGCGCCGGTAAAGACACAGTAAATTTTCCTTCTCATTATGCGCCGCTGCAGGCGCCGTGGGTTCCGACGCAACCTTATCCGCCGGAAAAATCTGCCGGTAAACACGTGTTTTCCCGTAGTGTATTCCATTAATCCTCCATCAGGGACATAAATCACACTAAGCTTTAAGTTTTTTAGTGGACAAAATATAATTAAGGAAGTTTAAAGAAATATAAAATAATTATTTACACGTAACACCAAAATCAAATCATAAATTTAGAAAGATTTCTAGCCTCAAATTTGCATTTTAAACATAATAAATATAACTTTAAAGTAATAGTTTAAGAGAGAAAAGATAGAAATGGGAATCCATTCTATAAATCAAGTCTTAACTTCCTCTAAAGGCTTTCTCAAAATTTGACTTGCAAACTTTCCCACTTTCACTCGCTATACTACTAAAAAAAATGCAGGAAAAATAAAAGAAAAGAGTTCTCTTACACAAATTTCAGCTTCTTTTATAATTCATGCATAAAGTCACTACCTAACTACTTACAGCACATGAGGCCAAAAGTGTAGTGTAGCGTCACTCAATTTTGAAAGCAACATTATTACACTTATGAGTTAGGGCGCTACAATCATCTCATGAATCATCGCATCTCTTCATGAATCATAGTGTATCTTCACGTATGTACCTATCCATATACACCATTGTGGGATTTAAGAGATTTAGCAATGTAGCACTAAGGTGAATTAGAAGTGAGTGGAATGTCCCATAACCCTTTTTGGGTGTTTTTTCAAATCACCTCAAAACCAAACCAAATGACTTTTGATTCATGATTTGTAAGTTGAATATTGATTAGTTAAGTCTCTAGAGTAAACCCTTCAAATTTGAGGCCAATCTGAGCCCTCTAACCCTGAAAACTGAAAATTGATTTCCAAAGGCTACAAAACTTTTAAATATCTACATCCTAAGGCATTGGACCATGCACCTTGTCAAATTTGCCCTGGGACCTTCCCCAAAACCTTTGAACATTTTCATAATCATCCTTATGACAAGTTAAAAAAAAAACCCCTAAAGGGCCCAAAATGTATTTCATACAAGGAGACCCCACCATTGCATGAGACCACCTCCATTAGGTCGAAAATGCCATTTTGAACCTATTGGACCAAACCCCAATCTTTGGTTTTACTTAGTTGACCAAGTTAACCATGGTTGACTAAAGTCAACTATATATTCAATCAAATTCAATTCCATTGCTCAAAGCATCACTAAACCAAATTGAACCTTTAAAAGCATGCTAATGTATGTTCCATGCATGTTCAACATTCTCATGGGTCAAATCATTATTGGGTTGACTTGGTCAACTCACCGTGAGGGGTCGAGTCCATGCTCCTAGTAAAATCTCCATCCAAACTCCCAAATATGAAACTCAAACCAGTTGGATTCTCTTCCTATAGTATGCATGACTCCTCTCAAACTTGTCTTACTAAGTATTGACCTGTTGACTAGAAAATCCCTTTAAACCCAAAAATATTAGTCAAATGGTTAAGCTTTTGCTAGTCAATCCATTCCATCTAGATTTTCCTACTTAAACATCCTCAAAGTAGCCCTAAACTAACCCTAAAGCAAACCTAAGATAAATCTTAGACCAAGCCAAAGGCTTGGCTTAGCCAAAAGGGAAAATAAGTGGTACCTCCCCTGACATGAACCCAAATAAGTCACTCTCACCTAAACATCCTTCTCCCTAGCTTCAAACCATCTTGGACATGTGTCAATCATCCAACTAAGGGCACCAAAAATCCTAGCCATCTACTTAAACCCTAGTGGCTCAAATGTCCTAAAGCCTCAAAAAACCCTCATTCAATCAAACCACAATCTCTTAGCTGCCTCCAACCATCAAGTTTCTTCCCTATGCCTCTCCATGAGTTCCTCAACCTTCCCCAAGCATTTTCCTACCATCCCCTAGCTTCCAAAGCCCAAATTAGTAGAGAGAGAGAGAGAGAGAGAGAGAGAGAGAGAGAGAGAGAGAGGTAGAGAGATAATAAGGAGATTTGGAGACAAATCTTGGTCAAGCCAAAAATCAACCCTTAAATCCTTCATCAAAGTTGAAGAGGATATCTCCAGGAGCAAAATAAGCATAAAAAATAAAAAAAAAAATGTCCACTGGTTGGTAAGATATATTCACTTTTAGTTTAAATTTTATTTTGAAACTACCCAAAATTTCTAATGAATGGAGCCACCAAACTACAGTTATTGAAAGATTAGGATACTAGGAGCCTATGTGTCAAATTTCATGAAATTTAAATGAGTATTTTGAAAGTTATAAGCAAGTGAAAATTTTAGTTCAATTTGAACTAAACTAGCTCTATTTGATCAGAGACATCTAAATGTGCATTCAGCAAGATCAAATAACCCATAATGTGCCTCGTTGCCCAAAATGAGACCTTAGGTGGCGTTGAGGCTCAAATGGGCATTGTTTCAATGTAAATTAGCTACGTGGCAAGATCATAGCTGTCAGTTTGATCTGCACAGATCGAATGACGTAGCTATCGCCCACGTGGAAAAGTGATGCCCCAAAGGCTGGACACATGCTCCACCATGCATCTGACAAGCGTTTCGGCGACCGCCGAATTTTATTTAAAATTGTATTAAAAATCTAATTTAATTACTCAAATTTTCAAAATAAAAAATAGAAAATATATTTTTTTACAAAATTGAGTGATTTTAGGCTTGTTTGAAAGGTCTTAAGACCTATTTTTCCTTTAAATTAATTTTGATAGGTTTAGATCTGAGGATTTTGAGAAATTTTCACTTGTCTAAAATTCATTTTTATCAATTTTCTCTTCATCCAATAGTCAAAATGAACTCAAATTTTGGTGAAAATTTGTTGAGCATGTTAGTCACCACTAGTAATTTTTATAGGTCTTAGTATGCTCTGGATTGTAATGGTTATTATTTATAAGGTGATGGTCCATTTTGGACCCATAACTTTGAAAATTCACCTATCTTCAAGTAGGTAGGATTTTCCATTCAATATGTATTTGCATATGTGTCAGGGCTAGATAGACAAAGATTCAAAAACATTGGAATATTAGTAACACCTAGGAAAAAAATTAAGGAATTATTTAGAAAACTTTAAAAAAACCTAAGAATATTTATACATAGACAATAGTAGTGAAACTTTAGAAAAGCGAACCTAGTGTCATAAAAAATCCTAGGTTTTGATTTCACTAAATTTTAACTTTATTTCATCATAAAACTAAGAGAAACCAAAATCAACTAATTTTTGGAGCCCAAAAATTCAAATATTTGTAATAAATTCAAATTAAATTATAAAAATATAAATAATGCCTCAAAATACTCATAATTAAATAATCTATCTAGGAAATTAAAATTCTCATCATGAGACTTCATAATTGAGCTTAATTTAATAATTAAGATATTTTAAAAATTAATTAAAATAAATAATAATAAATTATTAAAAAACCAAATAAATTCCAAAACTTTTAAAACACTCCTATATGTAATTTTTGACATTTGGGTGGGATTTCATGGTTTGTGAGTCAGTTTGCTGCAAAAATAGAAAAATCCTGCTAATTAAGCAATTCAATTAAATGCTTAACTTTAAAAAATTCATAAATAATTATAGATAACTCCAAATTGAGCAAACTCACAGGGAGACTCATTCCTAGATCTAATATTTATGAAAAATACCAAACCACTAGAATTAATAAAAAACTAAAAAGTTAATGTTTTGGTCAACCTTAGTTGAAGAACACCTAAACTTTTAAAATTCAAAACTTATTGTGCAAAATTCTAAATATGTAAACTCACTGGTATTTTACTAATCTAAGGGTCTAATATTTATTAAAATATAAAATAGCCAAAAATTTAAGCAAAACAATAATTCAAGAAAAGGACTCTTTATTTAATATATTAAAATATTCAATTAAATACCAAAAATCAATAAATAATATTATTTCCAATAAATTACCAATATAATTGATTGATTAGATTAAAATATTTCAATAAGCAACTAACATTCCATTAATGAATTTATTAGGATGGACTATGTTAAGAGAGTTGCTAATTGCATGTTTTACATTCTTGCAACTTGCATAGTTTTGATTATTCGAAATATTATTATTTTAAGTTTTGTTATCTCTTAACACTTTTTGGAAGATTTATTTTTTGCTCTTGTGTGGACTAACATTTCAAGAAATTCAAACTCAACACTAATGAAGACTTCAAATCAAATTCAGCATGAGATAGTTTGTAAATTGAAGCTTGTATTTTTCTTTGAATTGAGTTTGAGAGGATTGATTGTAATTGTGTAAATAAACACACACACACACACACACACACACACTTAAGGAGATCTTTAAAAATTATACTGATTATACGGGATGAACATAGTTCGTACGAGACGATCAAGTCAGTTATCTCCTCGGAAGAGTAATGGAACGAACAGGAAGCGTGGAAAATTTTTTAAGTCCTCATCATCCAGGATGAATTTCCTATTCATCCCAGTACGAAATGGGCTCTAGAAAATTTTCATTCAGATGAAATTCATATTCGTGTCAGGATGAAATGCTCTATGGAAAATTTTCATCCAGATGAACTCCTATTTGTCCAAGTATGAAATGGGCTCTGGAAAATTTTCATTCAGATGAAATTCATATTCGTGTCAGGATGAAAGGATCTCTGGAAAATTTTTGTCCAGAGGAACTCCAATTCGTCCCATGATGAAATGTCCTCTGGAAAATTTAATATTTCAATAAGCAACTAACATTCCATCAATGAATTTATTAGGATGGACTATGTTAAGAGAGTTACTAATTGCATGTTTTATATTCTTGCAACTTGTATAGTTTTGATGATTCAAAATATTATTATTTTAAGTTTTGTTATCTCTTAACACTTTTTGGAAGATTTGTTTTTTGCTCTTGCGTGGACTAACATTTCAAGAAATTCGAACTTCAGACTAATGAAGAGTTCAAATCAAATTCAGCATGAGATAGTTTGTAAATTGAAGCTTGTATTTTTCTTTGAATTGAGTTTGAGAGGAGTGATTGTAATTGTGTAAATAAACACACACACACACACACACACACACACACACACTTAAGGAGATCTTTAAAAATTATACTGATTATACGGGATGAACATAGTTCGTACGAGACGATCAAGTCAGTTATCTCCTCGGAAGAGCAATGGAACGAACAGGAAGCGTGGAAAATTTTTTAAGTCCTGATCATCCAAGACGAATTTCCTATTCATCCCAGTACGAAATGGGCTCTAGAAAATTTTCGTTCAGACGAAATTCATATTCGTGTAAGGACGAAATGCTCTCTGGAAAATTTTCATTCAGATGAAATTCATATTCGTGCCAGGACGAAATGATCTCTAAAAATTTTTCGTCCAGACGAACTCCAATTCATCCCAGGATGAAATGTCCTATGTAAAAATTTCATCTAGACAAACTTATATTCATCCCAGGATGAAGCGAACCAACTCTTGAAAATTTGGCAACTTCTTGCAGATTTTAGAACCTACGTGTGGTATAACCGTTCGTACGAGACAAACCTTGTTTGTACAGGATGATTAACGTGTACGAAGTCAGTTCGTACCAATATACATTGGGTTCGTTTCCAACTGAATTAAGTAACATCGTTTGGGATGATCCACGATCGTACGGGACGATCCACTACTGACAGACTTGAATTTTAATAGTTTTTGGATGATTTTTTGTGTCTTTCCTATATAAAGTTCATTATAAACTGCCACTTAATCTTTTTTCCTACTGATCTTCATGCCAATTGAAAGGAGAGTCAAGTAGAGAGTGTGAGAGACTGTTTGAAGGAGAATTCTTACTATTGGAGCGTGAAGGTTTCACTTGGTACTCAAAAGTAAGAGTCTATACTTTTGATTTTTTATTACTTCACTCTTTTCTCTCTTCCTTCTAGATTTCTTGTGAAGAAGATCTGTCAAGGAGATCCGGTTCTCTGCCGACACTTAGAGAGTGTGAACAACAGAAGGGTTCTCTGCCCATATTAGGAGAGTGTGAACAGCCGAAGGGTTCTCTGCCCACACTAGGAGAGTGTGAAAGAACGAAGGGTTCTCTGCCTACATTGGGAGAGTGTAAAAGGACGAACGATTCTCTGCCAACACTGAAGAGTGTAAAATGACGACGGTTCTCTGCCACACCAGGTAATGGTGAAAAAGAGTTTTGTAAAAGGCTTCTCTGCCTTGCTGTGGGTGCAAAAGGAGAGTCACTAGTGGTATTAGTGCAATACTCGGAGGGTGCCTCCAGGATGTGGATGTAGGTCGTGTTTGACCGAACCACTATAAATCGCGTGTCTTTTATTTTTCTGCTGCTTTTTATTTTTTATTTTACTGTCTCTAACTTGTGGTTGAAAAATATTTTATATAAAATTCACTAAAGTTAATTTTCTCAGTTCTAAATTTTGAAGAGGGATAAAATTTTTTAATTACCAATTTACCCCCCCTCTTGGTTAGCCGCTGGGATATAAGCTTATGTTTAACAACCTAATTCATATTGAACAAGTTTCAACAAGTAGTATCAGAGCTTTGTTTCAAAATCTTAAATTTAGACTACTTTTTTTATTAACGTAGATGGCTACATTTGGAAACTGAAATACACTTGAGGGTTACTCTATAATTAGACCTCCATTATTCGACAATAGTCCTTTTGATTTTTAGAAAACATGCATGTCTACATTTTTACAATCACTTGATTACCGTATGTGGATCTTAGTTTAGGAAGGGTATACAAAACCAACTAAACTAGTTGACGGAGTTAGAGTTGAAACACCTTTTGTGGACTGGACAGTAGAGGAATGTGACTTAGCACAACTAAGCACCAAATGCTTGAATAGTTTCTTTTGTGCACTTAAATCAGAAGATTACATGCGGGTTTCTACTTGTAAGAGTAGAAAGAACATATGGGATAGACTTTGTATAATGTATGAGGGGACTAATGAGTTTAAGTAATATAGACTTAATATCTTGTTGCATGATTACGAGCTATTTTGTATAAAACCTAATGAATCCATTTCTGATATGTACACAAGATTCACACAAATAGTCACATCTTTACATGCATTAGGTAGGGAACTAACGAATGCTGAAATGGTTAATAAGATTCTTCGTTGTTTGCCTACTACTTATGATGCTAAAATTACTGTAATTACAAAGTCTAAAGATCTAAATATTTTCTCTATTGATAATGTTCTTGATTTGCTAATTGCTTACGAGCAAGGAGTTAGCCAAAGAAAGATTTATGCAAGTGAACTACGAAAGGAGAAGAACATAGCACTGAAAGTGGAGGTGTCTGAGAGTGAACACTCATAACCTGAGAATGAAGCGACATCGCATTAATGACTAGACAATCAGAAGCTTTTTGAAGAGAAATCAGAAGAGACGCCAGCAATGGAATAGATGTAAATTTAATAGAAATGTAAAAGTTTCAAATGATGTTATTTGCTATGAGTTGAAAAAGATTTTAAAAATTTTAAAGATGAATCGGAGAGCAAGATTTATAGATCAAATTATACAAATCAAATTTTAGAAGATATGAATTCATTTTATAAATTAACGATAAAAGCTCTCGAGGATAATAGATACCCCCTAAACTTGAAGATTTCACTAATCCTATTTTGTATCCTAAATTTGTGCAATCCCTAAATAGATAAATGAATAGTAGTATACTTAGAAATCCTTTTCCAAAAGTCAAATGTAATAATTGTGGATTGATTGGACACATAGCTCACACCTGTACTTTGAAGAAGAAAACTTATTTGGTATGGAAACCTAAGATGCATAAACCTAGACATATCATGCATGCTTCTCTTTATAAATTGCCAAAAAGAGAACCAAAACTTTTTTGGGTTCCCAGGTCTAACGTTAGATAATCTTGCAGGGTCGCTCTCACACAAGATCTCGTGAAAGCATAAGATACCTGGATAGCGAATGTTCAAAGCATATGACTGGAGATACTGCACAATTCATATCGTTGGAAGCCAGGAGTGGAGGCAAGGTTACACTTGGAGATAACACCACAAGAAAGGAGATTGGGATAAGTATGATTGGAAATTTAAAGAACTTTTATATTGAAAATGTGTTATTGGTAGAAGGCTTAAAGCATAATTTCTTAAGTATAAGCCAGTTATGTGACAAAGGATATTATGTAAAATTTTTTTCTACTAGCTGCATTTTAAGCCTAAATGGAAATGATGTTTTTAATAATAAAAGGGTAAATAATGTTTATATGCTAAATTTGAATTACATTCAAACTTTTACTGTTTTTGTTTAAAAACTATTTCTGATGAGTCATTGCTTTGGCATTGGAGACTTTGTCATTCTAGCATGAAAAACCTTAGGAGAATTACCCAAAAGAACTTAGTGAGAGGTATACCAAATTTAGACTTTACTAAGAATCACCTTTGTGATGCATATCAATTAGAAAAGCAAGTGAAGTCCTCTTTACAATCCAATAAGGATCTTAGAACTAGTAAACCATTAGAGATTTTGCATGTGGATCTTTTTGGACCAGTTAGAATTATAAGTCTAGGAGGGAAGGTATATGGATTTGTGATTGTGTATGATTACTCAAGATTCACATGGGTTAGATTTCTATTTCATAAGAGTGCATCATTTGAGGAATTTAGAAATTTTTCGACTTGGATTCAAAGAAAACTTGGGTGTGAAATCATGACTATACAAAGTGATCATGGAGGAGAATTTGCAAATGAAAGATTTGAGAATTTTTGTAAGAATAAAGGAATTGATCACAATTTTTCTGCACCTAGAACCCCTCAGCAGAATGGGATAGTCAAAAGAAAAAATAGAACATTAATAGAAGTCGCCCGAGCAATGTTGGCAGAATACTCACTTCCTAAATACTTTTGGGCTGAGGCGGTTAGCACTGCATGTTATGTTCTGAATAGGTTGAATGTGAGATCTAAATTAAATAAATCACCCTATGAGTTTTTAAAAGGAAGAACACCTAATTTATCTTATTTGCATATTTTTGGTTGTAAGGTGTTTATACATAACAATGGAAAATCTGCCTTAGGAAAATTTGATCCAAAATCAGATGAAGGAATTTTTATTGGATATACTCAAGTGTTGGAAAATCTTATAGAGTATTCAATAGAAGAACTTTAGTAATTCAGGAGACCACACATGTTGTATTTGATGAATCTGAAAATTTGGAAGAGCCAAATATTGTAGAAGATGAGATTGAGGATAACTCCCAAAAGATTGATAAAATAAATTTGGAAGAAAATTTGGAAGAAAATGTGGAAGAAAATTTGGAGATAAAAAACCCTTTGCCTAAAGATTTAAGATTTTCTAAAAACCATTCAAAGGAGTTGATAATTAGTTAACCTGGTGAGGGTGTAAGGACTAAGCGTGGATTAAACAAAGAAATCAATCATTCAGCCTTCATTTCAACAATAAAACCCACTAATATTAATCAAGCACTTTCAGATAAATTTTGGATTTTGGCTATGCAAGAAGAGTTAAATCAATTTGTAAGAAATAAAGTTTGGGAATTAACTACTAGGCCAAAGGATCAAAGTGTACTTAGAACTACGTGAGTATTCAAAAGTAAAATGAATGACTCAGGAGTAGTCATTAGAAATAAGGCTAGATTAGTTGCTAAGGGGTATAATCAGATTGAAGATATTGATTTTGAGGAGACTTTTGCCCGTGTAGCTAGACTTGAAGCAATTAGGGATTTGCTTTCCTTTGCCTATTTTAGAGGATTTAAATTGGATCAAATGGATGTAAAAAATATTTTTTTAAATGGGGTAATTCAAGAAGATGTTTTTATAGAATAACCATCAGGTTTTGAAAATTCTAAATGCCCAAATCATGTTTTCAAATTAAAAAATGTATTATATGGATTGAAACAGGCACCTAGGGCTTGATATGAGAGGGTGAGAACCTTCCTACTTGAAAGATCATTTGAAAAAGGAAGTGTGGATATAACTCTCTTTTTGAAGAAATTTGGAAAGGATATACTCATTGTATAAAGTTATATGGATGACATCATCTTTGGATCCTCAAATAAAAATCTTTGTGATGATTTTTCTAAAATAATGAGTAGTGAATTTGAGATGAGTCTAATGGAAGATTTAAGTTACTTTTTAGGATTTAGCATTAAAAATTTTGAGAAAGGTACATTTCTTAGTCAATGAAAGTATGTTAAGGACATCCTCAAAAAGTATGAAATGGACAATGCTAAACCTGTTAGTACATCTATGAGTTCCTCAGTTCAATTGGATAAGGACCCTAAGGGAAAATCTGTTGATCAAAAGAAATTTAGAGGGATAATTGGATCTTTATTTTACTTGGCAGCTAGCCGGCCTGATATCATGTTTAGTGTTTATTTGTGTGCTAGATTTCAATCAAATCCAAAAGAATCACATTTGAAATCAGTAAAAAGGATTCTAAGATACCTATTAGGAACTCAGAACTTAGGAATTTAGTATCCTAAGTTTAGTTC
>NW_021319309.1:3624883-3711408 GCF_001605985.2 Dendrobium catenatum | reverse complement strand
AATTCAAATATGTACACAAAATTCACATAAATAGTCAGTTCTTTGCATGCATTAGGTAGGGAACTAACTAATGTTGAAATGGTTAATAAGATTCTTCGTTGTTTACCTACTGCTTATGATGCTAAAATTATTATAATTACAGAGTTTAAAGATCTAAACATTTACTCTATTGACAATCTTCTTGGTTCCCTAATTGCTTACGAGCAAGGAGTTAGCTAAAGAAAGATTGATGCAGGTAAACCACGAATGGAGAAGAATATAACACTAAATATGGAAGAGTCTGAGAGTGAACACTCACAACGTGAGGATGAAGACGACATCGCATTGATGACTAGACAATTCATAAGCTTTCTAAAGAGGAGGAAGAAGAGATGCCAACATTAGAATAGAGGTAAATTTAAAAGAAATGCCAAGGTTTTAAATGATGTGATTTACTATGAGTGCAGTAAACTTGTTCATATCAAGACTGAATGGACAAAACGCAAAGCCACTCCTAGCAAGAAGAAGGTTGAGGAGAAACCAATTGTAAAGAAGGGCAAGAAGAAGTTTTAAAGAGCTTTCTAGGTGGACTCAGCTTCAGATTCATTAGAGACTGAGAAGAAAGAAGAAGTCACTAATCTGTGCTAAATAGCCGATAGTCTTGATCAATCAGATCGAGAAGAGATATGTGACTTAACCTATGATGAACTTTTTGAAGTTTCTGAACACATGCATGATACATATATGAAAATAAAGAAAATACATGCTAGTCTAAGTTTAGAGTTTGAAGAATTATAAAAGGAACATGAAATCTTTAGGAAAGATCATGCTTTAATTGATGACAATCACATGATTACTTAATGAGTTTGATGACTTGAATAAAAAACATGAAAAATTTAAAATCATCCAATGCTGAACTTAAAAAAGATTTTAAAAATTTTAAGGATGAATCGGAGAGCAAGATTTATAGATCAAATTATTCAAATCGAATATTGAAAGATATGAATTCATTTTACAAATTAATGATAAAATCTCTCGAGGATAATATGATACCCCCTAAACTTGAAGATTTTAATAATCCTATTATGTATCCTTAATTTTTGCAATCCCTAAATAGACAGATAAATGGTAGAAGACTTATGAATCCATTTCCAAAAGTCAAATGTAATAATTATAGATTGTCTGGACATATAGCTCACACCTGTACTTTAAAGATGAAAACTTATTTGGTGTGTGGATCTAAGATGCATAAACCTAGACATATCATACATGCATCTGATTATAAATTACCAAAAGGAGAACCCAAACTTATTTGGGTTCCCAGGTCTAACATTTGATAATTTTGCAGGGTCGATCTCACACAAGACCTCATGAGAGCATATGGTACATGGACAGTGGATGTTCAAAGTATATGACTAGAGATACTGCACAATTTATATCGCTGGAAGCCAGGAGTGGAGGCAAGGTTACACTTGAATATAACACCACAAGGAAGGTGGTTGGATCAATTATGATTGGAAATCTTAATAAATTTTACATTAATAATGTGTTATTAGTAGAAGGTTTAAAGCATAACCTGTTAAGTATAAGCCAGTTATGTGATAAAGGATATTGTGTGAAATTTTTTCCTAATAGCCGCATATTAAGCCTAAAAGGTAAAGATGTTTGGAATGGTAGAAGGGTAAATAATATTTATATGCTAGACTTAAATTATATTCAATCTCCTACTGCTTTTTATTTGAAAACTGTATCTGATGAGTCATGGCTTTGGCATAGGAGACTTTATTATTCTAGCATGAAAGACTTTAGGAGGATTACCCAAAAGAACTTAGTGAGAGGTATACCAAAGCTAGACTTTACTAAGGACCACCTTTGTGATGCATGTCAGTTAGGAAAGCAAGTGAAGTCCTCTTTTTAGTCCAATAAGGATCTTAGAACTAGTAAACCATTGGAGATTTTGCATATGAATCTTTTTGGACCAATTGGAACTGTGAGTCTAGGAGGGAAGGTATATGAATTTGTGATTGTGGATGATTACTCAAGATTCACATGTGTTAGATTTCTATTTTATAAGAGTGAATCATTTAAGGTATTTAGAAATTTTTTGACTTGGATTCAAAGAAAACTTTGGTGTAAAATTATTTCTAAATAAAATGATCATGGAAGAGAATTTAAAAATGAGAGATTTGAGGGATTTTATAAGGAGAAAGGAATTGATCACAACTTTTCTGCACCTAGAACCCCTCAGTAGAATGGGGTAGTCAAAAGAAAAAATAGAACATTAATAGAAGCCGCCCAAGCAATGTTGACAGAATACTCACTTTCTAATTATTTTTGGGCTGAGGCGGTTAACACAACATGTTATGTTCTGAATATGGTGAATGTGAGATCAAAATTAAATAAAACACCCCATGAGTTGCTAAAAGGAAGAACACCTAATTTGTCTTATTTGCATGTTTTTGGGTGCAAGGTGTTCATTCATAACAATGGAAAATCTACATTAGGAAAATTTGATTCAAAATCAGATGAAGGAATTTTTGTTGGATACTCAAGTGTTGGAAAATCTTGTAGAGTATTCAATAGAAGAACTTTAGTAATTATGGAGACCACACATGTTATGTTTGATGAATCTGGAATTTTGGAAGAGCCAAATGTTATAGAAGATGAGATTGAGATTAACTCCCAAAAGATTGATAAAATAAATTTGTATGAAAATTTGAAAGAAAACGTGGAAGAAAATTTGGAGATAGAAAACCCTTTGCCTAGATATTTGAGATTTTCTAAAAACTACCCAAGGGAACTGATTATAGGTGAACCTAGTGAGGGTGTAAGGACAAGGTGTGGATTAAACAAAGAAGTCAATCATTCAACCTTCATTTTAACTATAGAACCCATAAATATTGATCAAGCATTTTCGGATGAATTTTGAATTTTGTCCATGCAAGAAGAGTAGAATCAATTTGTAAGAAATAAAGTTTTGGAATTAACTACAAGGCTAAATGATCAAAGTGTAGTTGGAACTAAGTGGGTATTCAAAAACAAAATGAATGACTCAGGGGTAATCATTAGAAATAAGGCTAGATTAATTGCTAAGGGGTATAATCAGATTGAAGGGATTGATTTTGAGGAGACTTTTCTGAAATTACTAAACGACAAGAGGGGGGGGGGTGAATTGTAAAAGTCTTTTTCTTAGTAAAATTAACCCTAAACAAGAGTTCTAATTTTTTTGTTGTTTTTGAAATTTTAAAACAAAAATTTATGCAATTTTTCTTTCACAAAAATTCACATGCAATAGATATGACAAATTTAAAATGCAAGTAAAAAGTAAACAACAATAAGGAAAGAACACACCAAGAATTTTATAGTGGTTCGGTCAAAATATGACCTACGTCCACTCCCCGGAGTCCTCCACTCCGGGATTTTCACTATCAAAATAGTTCTCCTTTTGCCCCCCTCGGCAAGGCGGAGAAGCCTGTACAAACCTCCCTTTCACCAACCCGGCGTGGCTGTTCGTACAGTACGATTACGCATCGTATAGTACAATCTTCATAAATAGACGTTGTCCTGGTACGAAGATGTACGAACAGTTCAAAAACAATTCGTACTGTACGATATAATATCGTACGGTACGAACCAACAAGATACTATTCGTACAGGATGATGGTCTGGACGATCAGATGTCGTCTCTGTTCATCGTATGGTACGATGACTATCGTACAGTACGATGTGACAAAAACTAAGAGATCGTCCAGGACGATATCTGGGACGATCATACTTCGTCTCTGTTCATCGTATGGTACGATCAAGTTCGTACAGTACGATGTTCAAATTTTAATTAGGCATGGATTACATGCACTAATCACGGGTTAATTTAAGTAAGTATTAAAAATGGATCGTACAGTACGAACCTGTTCAGTTGAATAAGGACCCTAAGGAAAAATCTGTTGATCAAAAGAAATTTAGAGGGATAATTGGATCTTTACTTTACTTGACTGCTAGCCGACCCGATATCATATTTAGTGTTTGCTTGTGTGCTAGATTTCAATCAGATCCAAAAGAATCACATTTGACAGCAATAAAAAGGATTTTAAGATATCTGTTAGGAACTCAGAACTTAGAAATTTGGTATCATAAGTTTAGCTCTTTATTTGAAGTAATTGGTTATTTAGATTCTAACTTTGCAGGTTGTAGGGTGGATAGAAAGAGCACTTCTGGAACATGTCAATTTATTGGAAATTCTCTAGTCTCTTGGTCCTGTAGAAAATAAAATTCAGTAGCCCTATCTACTGCAGAAGCTGAATACATAGCATTAGAAAGTTGTGTGGCACAAGTACTTTGGTTGAAACAACAATTAATTAATTTAGGATTAACTATAGGCACTATTCACATTTATTATGATAACACTAGTGCTATTTCTATTTCTAAAAATTCTATTTAACATTCAAGAACCAAACATATAGACATAAGGAATCATTTCATAAGGGAACATGTATCCAAAGGAGAAATTGAACTCACTCATGTTTCTACTGAAAATCAACCTGCAGATATTTTTACAAAAGTTTTAGCCTTTGATACTTTCAGTTCATTAAGAACAAGGCTTGGTGTGATTGATTTAAATGCTTAATTAAAAATATTTTTGCAACATTGATGATTATTTTTTTTAGTTAATGTTTTTGTATGTTTTTATGTGTTTGTGAACTTGTATGTGTGATTTTTTTTTATTTTGTATTTGTGTTCTTCGTTTTTTAGTGAGTTATTTCTGTGTGTTTGTGTTTTAGTTTTAATTGAGTGCATGATTTAAAATTTTTGAGTGTCCATCGTCTGGGAGGAAATTTTTTTGTACGGGATGATTTGTGTAGTGTATCTAACTATCAGATTTTGAACCGTTAGTATGCAATTTTCAATTTTTAATTGTCAATTCGTCTTTATGATCATCACGATCATTCGGGATGAATTGTTTTTCAAATGACGGGACAAATGAATAAAGCAGTTGAATGGATAAGGTAGTTTTTAATACTAATTTCGTACGTACGAACCTTTGGTTCGTCCGGACGAACACATGTCGGTTTGATATAGGGGATGAATTTAACTACCTTTAAAATGATCATAAGTACTGATCATCCTAGGATGAACACGTGTTCATCTGTACGATTAGTCTGGTCAAAAGTATGTACGAAAGGATGCTTTGTAAGTTGTGTTGATTGCAAAAACTGTTTCATTTTGATGCTTTGGTTTGTCCATACAAATTTTTTTCATACGGGACGAATAAAAAAGTTCGTACGGGATGAAATTTTTTCGTCTAGTATGAACATGTTATTTTCAATAAATAGAAGGGCTTTTGAACTCAACATTCACACTCAAAACTTCACTTTCAATCTCTTTCGTACTCTAAATCCTTTTTAAATGGCAAGTTCAAGTAAGAGATAAAAGATTTTGACAAAGAAACTACATAAAAATTTTTCTGAGAACATTCTTTCCAAAGCAAATAAGGAATCTTTTCCTAAGTTTGTCTCAGCAAAGATCACACCCTCCAGAATCCTAATCCAAGAATAACTTACCTTTCAGGTTATGAACTTATTTGCTTCAACACAGTTTGGTTTTATACTCACCCTCACTATATCTATAATAAAGAAACCTTTCACCACTTCCTCACCAACATGTCCTTTAATTCTGACCATTCTATAATCCGTTCCTTTGTCTTTAAATAAAAAGTTGAAATCACCAAGGTTGACTTAGGAGCCTTTTTGAATTTAAGGACAAAGGGAGCTAGAGCTCATCACTTGATTAACACTCATGATTATGCATGGTATGAAATTAATAATATGGTTAGAGGAAATAATTTGAATGAACATGTGGCTAAAGTATCTGGTCTAGTTCGTAATGCTCGTATCATCCAACATATTCTTAGAACTTCTATAATTCATAAAGCTGGTGATAGGATCAATATTACCCCTCTTCTTTCTATGGCGACCTTCTTGATCATCACTAAAGAACCTATAGATGAAGCCCAACTTTTCCTTGACTATCTTTTTGGACTGTTTGAAATTGGTCATGTAGAACATAAGAGAAAGAAGAACATTGCCTTAGGACATCTAGTGACCTACATTCTTTACAAGAAATACAATTTGGTTCATTCTGATCAAGAGTTTGAAGAACCACTCTACTACAACGATGGATCATTTAGAGCAATCTTTAAAGAAGAACTAAGTAAAGTACATGTCATTAGTGATACTGAGGAAGAACATGAAGCTGCACCTACACCCGCCAATGAACCAAATTATCAGGATTTGGTTCAAAGATTTGATCGCCTAGAGACTCATTTTGATCAATTGAGACTCATCTTTAGCAGCAGGACGCACAATATCAGTATGACATGAGTTTTATGAGGGACCAGATGAATGATATCAGTACCAATGTGTTTATGATGAGTACTTAATTTAACATCATTGGTGCTGCACCCCCTCCTCCTCCTCCAGATTAGGGTCCTTCTTAGTGATAGTTGCACTGTTTTTATGTATTTTCTGCAATTTGTGTGTTAGTTGTTGCTTTAAGAAAGTTTGTTGTATTTTCTTTTTTTTAGATGTTTTGTTTTTGTATTGATATCCTAAGCTTAGATTGTAATATCTTTATGTTGATTTCAATATCGTGTTTTGGCTTTAATATTTGTGAAATGTGTGTTAGCCTTTATGACAATCATTAGATTTTTGATCTTAATAGTGCTATACTTCGAAATACAAGTTAAAATTAAATTCATTAGAAAATCTAATTTTTCTTAATTTAAGTTTTGCTTATAACTTGATGTTATTAAGATTGTCAATTTCATGTCTCTTATTTAGACTACATTAATGTCTAATATTATTATTGTAACTGTGATGTTTTCTTATTATGTATTTTACTTATCAATAAATATTTATGAACTCAGAAAAATTTAAAATTTTTGATTAATGATTTTAGAAAGATTAAAATTATTCTTGAAAAATGTACAAATGTAAAAAAATCAAAAGAAATACACAATGATTCGTAAGTTTTAAAAGAGGCACAAAATAAGCCCACAAGTAAAAAGATGCACAAAAATGTGCCATAAATGTGAAAAAGATGATCAAATCGCCACACGTGGTAGTTATTTCTTTCTATTATCTTTTTAATCTCTTAATTCAAATTGATCTATTGTACATTTATATTTCGTATTGAAATTTGAAATATACAAATTTTTTATTCATCCTTTTTGTAATGATTTTCTCTTTCTTAGAGTCTTAATTGACTTATTTTTTTGATATATTCTTTATATTATTAATGTTCTATCTGTTCTTAAATTCTATGAATTAATATGATTTGCCTAATATTTTAATTTTATTTGCATAACTTATTTCAATCAATTTCAAGATTGAATTATCAAATGATTTTTATGTCTTCTTACACTTCAAGTCTTTTTCTTTTTCTCTTTTTGCTATTATCAAAAAGGGGGAGAAATTGTTTGTTCTATCATAGTGTTTGTGTGTGTTTGTTTTGTTTCGTATCTCTAAAAATTTTGAAAACAAAATTTTTTTTATTCAAATACCTCCTTATTTTTTTGTGTTCATCATTTCAGGGGGAGTTTAGGAGATTTTTAGAATTTGAAAATTATACAAACAATAATTATTTTGTCATCATAAAAAAGGGGGAGATTATTAAGAGAATTGCTTTTTGCATGTTTTACATTCTTGCAACTTGTATAGTTTCGATGATTTCAAATATTATTGTTTTATGTATAGTTATCTCCTAACACTTTTTGGAAGAGTTGTTTTTGCTCTTGTGTGTACTAACATATCAGGAAAATCAAACTCTATACTACAAAGACTTCAAATCAAATTCAGCATGAGATACTTTGTGTATTTAAAATTTATATTTTTTTCTTTAAATTAAGTTTGAGAGGGAGTGATTGTAATTGAGTGAATAAACACACACACTTTAGGAGATCTTGAGAAATTTGTACTGATTGTACGAGTTGAACATAGTTCGTACGGGATGATCAGGTCAGTTATCTCCTCATAAGAGCAATGGAATGAATAGGAGTTGAAGAAAATTTTTCTAAGTCCTGATCGTCTAAGACGAAGTGTATTGGTCCTAGGACGAAATGTTCTCTGGAAAATTTTCATTCAGAATGAAGTGTATTCGTTCCAGGACGAGTTGCTCTCTGGAGTATTTTCATCCAGGACGAAGTGTATTTGTCCCGGGATGAGTTGCTCTCTGGAAAAATTTCATCCGGACAAACCCATATTTGTCCTAGGACGAAGTGAACCGACTCTAAAATTTTAGTGATGTTCTGTAGTTTTTTGGAACCGACCTATAGAATAATCGTTCGTACCAGACAAACCTAGTTCGTACGGGATGATATGTCTGTACGAAGTCATTTCGTACCCATATACATTAGGTTCGTTTGCAATGCATTAAGTAAAATCGTCCAGGATGATCCACGATCGTACGGGACGATCCAATGCTTATTGACTTAAAAATTTGCAATTTTTGGACAATTTTTTGTGTCTTTCCTATAAATAGTCCAAACTAAACTACCACTTAATCTTTTTGCCTACTGATCTTCGTGCCTATTGAAAGAAGAGTCAAGGAGAGAGTGTAAGAGAGTGTTCGAAGGAGGATTCTTACTACTACAGCGTGAAGGCTTCACTTAGTTTTCAAAGGTAAGAATCTTTACTTTTAATTTGCATTTACTTTTCTCTTTTCTTTCTTCCTTCTAAATTTCTTGTGAAGAAGATCTGTCAAGGAGATTCGGTTCTCTGCTGACACTTGGAGAGTGTGAATTTCCGAAAGGTTCTTTGCCGACACTTGGAGAGTGTGAGTAGTCGAAGGGTTCTCTACCCACACTAAGAGAGTGTGAATAGCTGAAGGGTTCTCTACCTACACTAGGAGAGTGTGAATAGCCGAAGGGTTCTCTACTAACACTAGGAGAGTGTGAAAGGATGAAGGGTTCTCTGCTCACACTAGGAGAGTGTGAAAGGACGAAGGGTTCTCTGCCAACACTAGAAAGAGTTTAAAAGGACGACGGTTCTCTGCCGCACCGGGTAGTGGTGGAAGAGAGTTTTGTAAAGGCTTCTCCACCTTGCTGTCGGTGCAAAAGGAGAGTCACTATTGGTATTAGTGCAATACTCAGAGGATGCCTCGGGGGATTTGATTTAGGTCTGGTTTTGACCTTTCCACTATAAACCCCGTGTCTTTATTTTTCCGTTGCTTTTTATTTTTATGTTTTCACTTTTAAAACTGTGGTTGAAAAATATTTTCTAGAAAAATTCACTAAAGTTTTATTTTTGTTTCCTAATTTAAAAAGAGGGTTAAATTTTTTAATAACCAATTCACCCCACCTCTTAGTTAGCCTTGGGACATAAGCTTAGGTTTAACAACCTAATTCATAGTGAATGAGTTTTAACATTGCTAGCCTTTGCTTATTTTAGAGGATTTAAATTGTATCAAATGGATGTAAAAATTTCCTTTTTAAATGGGGTAATTCAAGAAGATGTTTTTGTAGAACAACAACCATATTTTGAAAATTCTAAATACCCAAATCATATTTTTAATTTGTAAAAGGCATTATATGGATTAAAACAGGCACCTAAGGCTTGATATGAGAGGTTGAACACCTTCTTACTTGAAAGATCTTTTGAAATAGGAAGTGTGGATACAACTCTCTTTTTGAAGAGATTTGGAAAGGATATACTCATTGCAAATTTATGTGGATGACATAATCATTGGATCTTCAAATAAAAATCTTTGTGATGATTTTTCTAAAATAATGAGTAGTAAATTTGAGATGAGTCTAATGTGAGTTTTAAGTTACTTTCTATGATTTATCATTAAGCAAATTGAGGAAGGTACATTTCTTAGTCAGTAAAAACATGTTAAGGATATCCTCAAAAAGTATGAAATGGATAATGTTAAACCTGTTAGTACACCTATGAGTTCCTCAATTCCATTGGATATGGACCCTAAGAGAAAATCTGTTGATCAAAAGAAATTTAAAGGGATAATTGGATCTTTACTTTACATGACAGCTAGCCAGCTCAATATCATATTTAGTATTTTTTTATGTGCTAGATTTCAATCAGATCCAAAAGAATCACATTTGACAACAGTATAAAAGATTCTAAGATATCTTTTAGGAACTCAGAACTTAGGAATTTGGTATCCTAAGTTTAGTTCTTCATTTGAAATAATTGATTATTCAGATTCTGATTTTGCAGGTTATAGGGTGGATAGAAAGAGCGCTTATGGAATATGTCAGTTTATTAGAAATTCTTTAGTCTCTTGGTCCAGTAAAAAACAAAATTCAATAGCCCTATCTACTGCAGAAGCTAAATACATAACATTAAGAAGTTGTGTGGCATAAGTACTTTGGTTGAAACAACAGTTGCTTGATTTCGGATTAACTATAGGCACTATTCCAATTTATTATGATATTACTAGTGCTATTTGTATTTCTAAAAATCCTATTCAACATTCAAGAACCAAACATTTGGACATCAGGCATCATTTCATAAGAGATCAAGTATCTAAAGGAGAAATTGAACTCACTCATATTTCTACTGAAAATCAACTTGTAGAAATTTTTACAAAACCTTTAGCTTTTGATACTTTCAGTGCATTAATAACAAGGCTTGGAGTAATTGACTTGAATGCTTAATTAAAAATATTTTATGCAACATTGATATTTGTTTTCTAGTTAATGTTTTTGTGTATTTTTATGATTTTGTTTATCTTGTGTTTGTGATTTTCTTTATTTGAGTTTTTATTTTTGTGATTTTATGCATTTTGAGTGACAATCGTTTGGGACAAAATTTTTTCGTACAGGACGAATTATGTAGTATGCCAAACAGTTGGATTTGAAACTTTTGTGTGTAGTTTTTCAATTTTTAACTTTCACTTCGTCTATACGATCGTAACGATCGTCCAGGACAAAATTTTTTTAAACGACAGGAAGATTGAATGGCAGTTTAATGGATAAGGTCATTTTAATACAGATGAACCTTTGGTTCATCCGGACGAACACATGGCGGTTCGATGTGGGGGACAGTTTCAACTGCAATTAAAATGATCATAAGTTATGATCGTCTAGGACGAACACCTATTCATTTGTACAATCGTTTGGTCAAAAGTCTGTACGAAAGGATGCTTCGTAAGTTGTGTGACTACGAAAAGCTATTTTATTTTGGACTCATTCATTCTTCCATACGAATTTTTTTCATACGGGACGAATCGAATTTCATATGGGACGAAAATAATTTTATCTGTACGAACAGTCGTTTTTCAATAAATTGGCGGGCTTTTGAACTAAATAGTCATCTCTCACACATCACTTTCAAAACCTTTCTTCCTTTAGATCATTTTCAATGGCAAGTTTAAGCAAGCGACAAAATATTCTAGCCAAGGGACCACCTAGAAACTCTTCCGATAACTTTCTTTCCAAAGCCAATGAAGAGTCTTTTCCGAGATTCGTGTCCACTAAGATCACACCCTCTAGAGTTCTCCTTCAGGAATAATTAAATTTTAAGGTAATGAACTTGTTTGCCTCCACTTAGTTTGGTTTCATCCTCACACTAGTTTATCTCTATAACAAAGAAACCTTTCACTATTTCCTGGCAAACATGTCTTTCAACTCCGACCATTCTGTAATCCGTTCCTATGTATTTAAGAAAAAAGTTGAAATCACCAAGGTTGACTTAGGAATCTTTTTAAACTTAAGAATTGAGGGAACTAGAGCACATACCTTGACCACCACTTCTTTATTTGAATGGTCTAAAATTAATACAGTGATTAGAGGAATCATTTTTAACGAGTATATGCCTAAAGTATCCAGTCTTATTCGTAATGCTTGTATCATCCAGCATGTTCTTAGAACTTCTATAATTCCTAAAGCTGGTGATAAACTCAACATTACTCCTCTTCTTTCTATGGTAACCTACTTGATTATGACTGACCAACCAATAGATGAAGTCCAATTTATTCTTGACTATCTTTATGGACTTTCTGAAATTGGTCATGTTGCACATAAAAGAAGGAAGAACATTGCCTTAGGACATTTAATGGCTTACATTCTAGAGAAGAATTACAATTTAGTTCATCCGGACCAAGATTTTAAAGAACCGCTCTACTACAACGACAGATCATTTAGAGTAATCTTCAATAAAGACGAACCAAGTAAAACACATGTAATTAGTGATACTGAGGAAGAACATGAAGCTGCAGCTACACCTGCTAATGAACCAAATTATCAGGATTTGGTTCAAAGATTTGACCTTTTAGAGATTCACTTTGATCAAAGGTTTGATCAAATTGAAGCTCATATGCAGTAGCAAGATGTACAATATACTCATGACATGAGGTTTATGAGGGCACAGATGAATGATATTAATATCAACATGCTTATGATAAGTACTTATTTCAATATCTTCGGTGCTGCACCTCCTCCTCCAGATCAAGGACCTTCAAAATGATTTCATGTACTTGATTATGTTTTTATTTTTCTTTAGATGATGTGTTAGTATTGTGATGTGTTAGATTGCTACGTGTTTTATTTTAGTTGTGTTGATTTTCGAGTTCTATGTCATATTGATATCATTTGATTAGATTGTAATATCATTTATTTTGATATCAATATAAGTTATCTTATTTTGGCTTTAATCTTGTTTTGAAATGTGAGTTAGCCAATATGAATATCTTTAAAATTTTTGATCTTAAAATTGCTATAACTTGAAGTGTAACTTAAAATTGAATTCATTAAAAAAATCTAATTTTTTTAAATTTAAGTTTTCCTTATAACTTGATATTATTAAGATTGTCAATTTCATTTCTCTTATTAGACTACATTATTGTTTAATATTATTATTGCTATTGCGATGTTTTCTTATTTTATATTTCACTTATCAATAAATATTAATGCACTTAAAAAAATTTGAAAATTTTGATTATTGATTTTGGAAAGAATACAATTACTCTTGAAAAATGTATAAATGTACAAAAATTAAAGGAATGCACAAAGGTTCCTAATTTGAAAAAGAGGCACAAAATAAGCCCACAAGTAAAAAGATGCACAAAAATGTGCTACAAATTTGAAAAAGATGCGCAAAGCACCACATGTGGTAGTTATTTCTTTCCACAATCTTTTGATCTCTTAATTCAAATTAATCTTCTATACATTTATATTTTGTATTGAATTTTGAAATATACAAATTTTAAATGCAATGATATTCTTTATCTTAATGTTTAAATTGATTCATGTTTTTGATATGTACTTTTTATTAACAATATTATATCGCTTCTTAAATCCTATGAATCATATTGATTTGCCTAATGATTTGATTTATTTGTAAAATTTAATTCAATCACTTTCAAAGATCAATTATCACAAGATTATCATATGTCTGCTTATATTTATGGTCTTTTTTCTTCTTCTCTTTTTGCTGTTGTCAAAAAGGGGGAGAATATATTTTTTGTTAGTATCTTTTAGTAACTCATATCTTTTTGTATCCTTGTTTGTATCATATTTTTGTTTCGTAGTATTATTTTTGATGCTTTTTAAAACTTAAAAAAAGGGAGAGATAAAATTGTTGTGCAAAGCCTCGTTATTTTCAAATGTTCATCAATTCAGGGGGAGTTTAGGAGATTCTTAAAATTTAAAAATTATATAAATAAGAATTATTTTTGCCATCATAAAAAAGGGAAGATTGTTAAGAGAGTTGCTATTTGCATGTTTTACATTATTGCAACCTATATAGTTTTGATGATTCCAAATATTATTGTTTTAAGTTTTTTTATTTCCTAACACTTTTTGGAAGATTTGTTTTTGCTCTTGTGTGGACTAACATTTCAGGAAATTTGAACTCCAGACTAATGAAGACTTCAAATCAAATTCAGCATTAGGTAGTTTGTAAATTGAAGCTTATATTTTTCTTTGAATTGAGTTTGAGAGGGAGTGATTGTAATTGTGTAAATAAACTCACACACACTTAAGTAGATCTTTAAAAATTATACTGATCGTACGGGATGAACACAGTTCATACGGGATGATCAAGTCAGTAATCTCCTCAAAAGAGCAATGGAACGAAAAGGAAGTGAAAAAATTTTTTCTAAGTCCTGATCATCCAGGGCGAATTTCCTATTCGTTCTAGTACAAAATGGGCTCTTAAAAATTTTTGTCCAGACGAAATTCATATTTGTGCCAGGACGAAATGCTCTCTAAAAAATTTTTGTCCGGACGAACTCCAATTCATCCCAGGACGAAATGTCATCTAGAAAATTTTTGTTTAGACGAAATCCATATTCATGCCAGGATGAAATGTTCTCCGTAAAAATTTTGTCCGGACGAACTCATATTCATACCAGGATGAAGTGCACCGACTCTTAAAAATTTGGCAACTTCCTGTAGTTTTTGGAACCGACCTATGGTATAACCGTTCGTTCCGGATGAACCTTTTTCGTACGGGATGATTAACATGTACGAAGTCAGTTTGTACTAATATACATTGGGTTTGTTTCCAACTGAATTAAGTAACATTGTTTGGGATGATCCACGATCGTACAAAATTATCCACTACTGACAAACTTGAATTTTAGCAGTTTTTGGGCAATTTTTTTTATCTTTCCTATATAAAGTTCAATATAAACTGCCACTTAATTTTTTTGCCTACTGATCTTCATGCCTACTGAAAGGAAAGTCAAGGAGAGAGTGTGAGAGAGTGTTTGAAGGTTTCACTTGGTACTCAAAGGTAAGAGTCTCAACTTGTGATTTTTGATTACTTCACTCTTTTCTCTCTTACTTCTAGATTTCTTGTGAAGAAGTCTGTCAAGGAGATTCGGTTCTCTGCCAACACTTGGAGAGTGTGAACAGACGAAGGGTTCTCTGCCCACACTAGGAGAGTGTGAAAGGATGAAGGGTTCTCTTCCCACACTAGGAGAGTGTGAAAGGATGAAGGGTTATCTGCCAACACTTAGAAGAGTGTAAAAGGATGACAGTTCTCTGCCGCACTAGGTAGTGGTGGAAGAGAGTTTTGTAAAGGCTTCTCCGCCTTACTGTGGGTGTAAAAGGAGAGTCACTAGTGGTATTATTGTAATACTCGGAAGGTGCCTCTGGGGAGTGGATGTAGGTCGTGTTTGACCGAACCACTATAAATCTCGTGTCTTTTATTTTTCTGCCACTTTTATTATTTGTTTTACTGTTTCTAACTTGTGGTTGAAAAATCTTTTTCGATAAAATTCACTAAAGTTAAAATTCTTGATTTTAAAGTTTAAAAGAGGGTAAAAGTTTTAATAAATAATTCACCCCCTCTTGGTTAGCTGCTGGGACATAAGCTTAGGTTTAACAACCTAATTCATAGTGAACAAGTTTCAACAAAGTTCACTTAGGCTTAACATCCTTATCAAACTTTCAATTGGTATCAGAGAGGTACTCAAAATAGTATTTTAGAAAATATAGAGGAAAAAAGATCAATGACACATTTCAAAAATAGAAACATTTTATAAGGTTATTGTATTACTCATCCACCATTTTTTGAGAATAGTCCCTTTGATTTTTGGAAAATCGACATTTCAACATTTTACATTCTATTGATTTCAGGAAATAATATATGATTCAATCTGGATATTCTTTACCATTACATATTTTTATTAGTATGAAAGTTTATATTCCTTATACTAAATGGAGTCAAGAGGACAGAAAATTTTCTCAATTAAATGCAAAATGTCTTAACTATTTTTTTCTATGATTTGAAATTTTAGGACTATATGCATGTATCAACTTATACTACTAAAAAGAAAATCTAGGATAGATTGTGCATTACATATGAATGAACTAGTGAAGTAAAATAATCTAAATCAAATATTCTATTGCAATATTATGAACTCTTTCTCAAGAAACCTAGCAAAATCACTTAAGGCATGTATAATAGGTTTACATAGTTATTGACATCCCTACACGCATTTGGTAGAGAACTATCAAATTCTGAGAAAGTTAATAAAATCCTATGTTGCCTTCCTAGTGTGTATTATGCCAAAATTATTATAATTACTAAATCAAAAGATTTGAATGTCTATTCTATTAATAATTTGCTTGGGTCACTCATTTCTTATAAGTAAAGCGTGAGTCAAATATTAAATGATGAAGGTGATAAAAAGGAAGTGAAGATTGTGGCTTTGAAAGTGAATAATTTTTGACAATAAAAGTTCTATAACAAAGGAGGATGAGGACATAGCGCTGATGAAACAACAATTTAAATGCTTCATAATAAGAAAACAAAAGTGTAATCAGTAGTGGAATAATGACAAATCAAATAAGAATTCTAAGGCTTCTTCTGATATTATTTATTTTTAATGTAGGAAGCTAGGACGATTGAGAACGGATTGCCCCAACCTGAAAACTCACCCAATCAAGGAGAATGGTGAAGAAAAGGTTAAATTTAGGAAGGAGAAGAATAGGACCCATAAGGCATTTTGGGCTGAATCTACCTCAGAATCATTGAAACTAGAAGCAAAGGAGGAGGTAATAAACATGTGTCTTATGGCTAATGATAATCTTGATCAATCATATTAAGATGAGGTATGCCAACTTTCCTATGATAAATTATTTATTATTTCTTAGAAAATTCATGATTCATGTAAGAAACTAAAAAAGATGTCTGCTAATCTGAACAATAATATTACTACTTTGCAAAAAGAGCATACTTGTTGATAAATGATCATTCTAGCAAGGATAGCAATCACTTGTCTTTATTTGATGAATATGCACATTAAATAAGAATCATGTTAAACTAACTACTACACATGAATCCTTTAAGAAAAAGTTTATAAAATTTGAAAATGCATTTAAGGAGTTGGAAATAGTTGTAGGTGATTTTGATAGTGGTGAGCATGAATTAAAAATATATATATCCATTATATAAAGTGCAAATAAATTTGTATAAGAAAAAATAAGTGCACTTCAAAATAAAAAGCCATCACCTACTCTAGCATAGTGTAAACCTTTATTACAGCATGCATCATTTAATCCTAGGAAGAGGAACCATAACCCACATAGATTAGTGAACCATTTTACTGGTGTTAGGTGTTACTTCATGCTAGGTCACATAGCCCGCACTTGCACTATCTACCGTAGGACACATCTAATATAGAGGCTAAAACTACATGCATCACAATATTGCATGTAAATATCTCATTCATTAATGCATAAGATGCAACCCAAACTTAATTAGGTCCCAAAAATAAGGTTTAATGACTTTGTTGGGAAGCTCTCACAAAAGACCTAGTAAGAGCATGTGGTACCTGCATAGTGAATGCTTGAGGCACATGACTGGTGATTTGAAGTAGTTCATCACACTAGAGGCCATGCCATGAGGCAATGTCATACTAGGGGGAAACATCACTAGGAAAGTGGTTGGCTTTGATATAACTATTAATTAAAAAAATTATCAATAAAAAATATTTTATTAGTTGATAACTTAAAGTATAACTTACTAAGCACTAGTTAATTATGTGATAAGGGTTTTGATATACAATTTTTATCTATAAAATGCATGATTAGCTTAAATGGAAAATTTGTTTTAGAATGAAAAAGAATAAATAACATTTATATACTTGATTTGAACTACATTAAATATTCCAAATCCTTGTGTTTGAAAACTATTATTTATGATTTCTGGTTATGAAATATGAGAATATATTATGCAAGCATGAAAAGTCTTATGAAGATTGTCCAAAAAGTTATAGTTAGAGGCATACCTAAGTAAGACTTCACTAAGGAAAACCTATGTGATGCATGCCAACTTGGAAAACAAATTAAATCTTCATTTCATTCAATTAAGGACATCAACACCTCTAGGCCACTATAAATTCTCTATATGGACACCCATTAGTACAGCCAACCTAGGAGGGAAACTATATGGATTTGTAATAGTCGATGACTTTTTTAGATTACCTTGGGTTAGATTCCTAGCATAAAAAAGTGAATCATTTATGGAATTTAGAACCTTCTCCAACCTAGATACAAAGAAAATTTTGGTGTGAAATTTTAATCATTCATAATGATCAAGGTGGGGAGTTTGAAAATGATAGGTTTGAATCTTTCTTTCAAGAGATAGGGATAGAACATAGCTCTTCTACCCCAAGGACCTTTCAGTAGAATGGAATAGTTGAGAGAAAATATAGAATATTTATAGAAGTTGCTATGGCTATATTAGCCAAATATTCTCTCCCTAAATACTTTTGAAAGTTAGAATAAGTTGTTAGACCTAATACAATTGTCCTAAGGCTAACCAAGAGGGGGGATGAATTGATAATTTAAAAATTCTCATGGATTTTAAAAAAATTGATTTAAGATTTATTTGGCCCAATAAATAAATTTCAAAAAAATATTTTTCAACCATAATAAACTTAAATACAGAAAAATAAAAATGCAGTAATAAATTAGAGATAGAGGAATACAAAATTTTATACTAGTTTGGTACAACTAGACCTACGTCCACTCCCTGAAGACTCCTTCTTCAGGTAATGCACTATATCAAAGTGACTTTTCTTTTGCTCCCATAGTAAAGTGGAGAAGCCCTAACAATAACTTCTCTTCTACCAACTCTAATGCGGTAGAGTACTAATATCCTTTCTCACCCTCATGGTGATGGTAGAGTACTAACATCCTTTCTCATTCTCCTATTGATGGCAGAGTACCAACATCCTTTCTTACCCTCCCATTAATGGCAGAGTACCAACATCCTTTCTCACCCTTCTAGTGACGGTAGAGTATTGACATCCTTTCTCACCCTCCTAGTGATGGCAGAGTACTAATATCCTTTTTCACCCTCCTAGTGATGGCAAAGTACCGAGATCTTCTTTGAAAAAGTTCTTTCAAAAGCCTTTAAGTAGGGAGAAACTTGTAGAACAAATAAGATATAATTAACTTTGAGTAACCTTGTAAATCCCCTCACAAATTTCTCTCAAAAATATCTCTCAATCTTCACTCCTAAAACTCTCCCAAACACTCTCCTTTCTACTCTTTGAAAGAAATTTGTAGCAATAACTCTAGAAGATTAATGGAGATATATTTTAGGAGTGAAGATTGAGAGATCTTTTTGAGGGAAATTTGTTGAGGGGATTTATAAGATTATTCAAAGGTAAGGATCTCTTGTTTATTCTTCAAGTTTCTCTCTACCTTCTTAAAGGCTTTTGAAAGAAGACTTTAAAAGATGATCACGGTACTCTACCATCACCAGGAGGGTGAAAAATGATGTTGGTACTCTGTTGTCACTAGGAGGGTGAGAAAGGAAGTCTGTACTCTATAGTCACCAAAAGGGTGAGATAGGATGTTGGTATTCTACCATCACCAGGAAAGATGTTGGTTCTCTACGTTCACCAGGAGGATGAGAAAGGATGATAGTACTCTGCCATCACTAGGAGGGTGAGAAAGAATGTCGGCACTTTACCTTACCAGGGTTGGTGGAGGAGAGGCTGTTGTAAGGGCTTCTTCACCTTGCTGTGGGAGTAAAAGGAGAGTCACTTTGATATAGTTTAATACCTGTAGAAGAAGTCTTCAGGGAGTGGATGCAAGTCTAGTTTGATCAAATCACTATAAAATTTGGGGTTTATCTGTATTTGCTTTTTTATTGCATTTTTTTTTATGCATTTAAGTTTATTATTGTTGAAAAGTATTTTTTGTGAAAATTTAGTTATTGTGTTAAAAAAATATTGAATCGATTTTCTAAAATTCAATAGAATTTTTAAATTACCAATTCACCTCCCCCCTCTTGGTTAGCCCTAAAATAGTTGTATTAGATCTAATAGCCAAATCAAAATTTTAAGTGATATTAGAGTTTATTTTCAAAAATTAAGGTTTCGACAAGTTTTTAAAATGACCATGGCTACTTTTAAAAATTGTACTACTACTAAAGGATATTTGATCAATTGACCATTGCCATTTGATAACATTCCTTTCGACTTTTGGAAAACCTGTATGTCTACTTTTCTTCAATCACTTGACTATCACATATGAATTTTAATAGAGGAAGGTTACACTAAAACAATTAGACTTGTTGATAGCATTATGACTAAAATACCATTTACTAATTGGACAGTAGAGGAAAAATTACTAGATCAGTTAAATGTAAAATATTTAAATAGTTTTTTCTTTGCCTTAAAACTTAGGACTATATCTGTGTTTCAACCTGTAAAACTCGAAAAGAAATTTGTGATAGACTTCGTATAATATATGAAGGTACTAATGAAGTGAAACATTCTAGATTAAATATTATATTTCACAATTTTGAACTTTTTTGCATGAAACTGAATGAATTAGTCACTGACATGTATACTCATTTTATACATATAGTCACTTTATTGCATGCTTTAGGTAGGAAACTAACAAATTTTAAAAAGTTAATAAAATTTTATGTTGTTTACCTACTATTTATGATGCAAAAATAACTGTCATAACGTAATCAAAAGACCTAACTTTTTATTCTATTGACAAGCTGCTTGGATCACTGATTACTTACGAGCAAGGAGAGACTCAAATATAGATTGATGTAGGTGACAAGTAGAAGGAGTAAAAACATTATGTTGAAAGTGGATGATTTGTCACAACCTGAGGATGAAGAAGATATTGCACTCATGGTGAGGCAATTCAAAAGTTTCCTAAGAAAAAGCAACTGAGATGTCAGCAGTCGAATAAGGATAAGTTCTACAAAAATGCAAAAGCTTCTAATAATATAACTTTTATGAATGTAGGAAGTCTGGACATATTAAATCTTATTGCCCAAATCTAAAAGCTAATTCTTAGTAATGAGAAAGTTGAGGAGAAAATGAATATTAGGAAGGGTAAGAAAAGACTGTGAAGAACATTCTGGGTAGATTCAGCATCAAATTCCTCAGAAATAGAAGTAGAGGAGGAAGTCGCAAACTTGTGTTTAATGGCTGACAAACTTGATCCGTCAGATCAAGAGGAGGTATGCGATTTATCCTATGATGAGTTATTTGAAGTTTATGTGAAAATTCATACTTCATTTAGGAAACTCAAAAAATTGTATGCCAAATTAAACATAGAGTATTCAAATTTACAAAAATAGCATGCAATCCTTAAGAATGATCACACATCTATTGATAGAAACTATGTAAAATTATTGGATGAATTTGATGATTTGAATAAGAAACATGAATTATTGAAAACTTTTTATACTGGTCTTGAAAATGAATGTAAGGTGTATATAAATGAAATAAATCAAATATAACATGAGTTAAGGGTTGATAATGCTATTTTAGAAAGTGCAAACTCATATATTAAAGATAAATTAAAACCTCTTGAGGAAAACTGGACACCCCCAATACTTGAATAATTTTCTAATCCTGATCAGAAGTATAAAATTTGAAAACCTAGGAAAATATAGTATAACTTACATAGATTGGTAAATCTTTTTTCTTAGTGTTAAATGTTTATCATATGGAATGATTGGTCATATCTTTCATACTTATACAATTTATTGTCTAACACATTTAGTATGAATACCTAAGATGTATAAATCACAACATATCAAGTATGCATCCAGATTATCATTTCTAAGAGGTGAACCCAAATTCATTTGGGTTTTCAAGTCTAACATTTGATAATTTTGTAGAGACTCTCTTATTGAACTTTTTTGCATGAAACTGAATGAATTAGTCACTGACATGTATACTCATTTTATACATATAGTCACTTTATTGCATTCTGTAGGTAGGAAACTAACAAATTTTAAAAAGTTAATAAAATTTATGTTGTTTACCTACTATTTATGATGCAAAAATAACTGTCATAACGTAATCAAAAGACCTAACTATTTATTCTATTGACAAGCTGCTTGGATCACTGATTACTTACGAGCAAGGAGAGACTCAAATATAGATTGATGTAGGTGATAAGTAGAAGGAGAAAAAACATTATGTTGAAAGTGGATGATTCGTCACAACCTGAGGATGAAGAAGATATTACACTCATGGTGAGGCAATTCAAAAGTTTCCTAAGAAGAAAGCAACAGAGATGTCAGCAGTCGAATAAGGATAAGTTCTACAAAAATGCAAAAGCTTCTAATAATATAACTTTTATGAATGTAGGAAGCCTGGACATATTAAATCTTGTTGCCTAAATCTCAAAGCTAATTCTTAGTAATGAGAAAGTTGAGGAGAAAATGAATATTAGGAAGGGTAAGAAAAGACTGTGAAGAACATTCTGGGTAGATTCAGCATAAAATTCCTCAGAAATAGAAGTAGAGGAGGAAGTCGCAAACTTGTGTTTAATGGCTGACAAACTTGATCCGTCAGATCAAGAGGAGGCATGTGATTTATCCTATGATGAGTTATTTCAAGTTTATGTGAAAATTCATACTGCATATAGGAAACTCAAAAAATTGTATGCCAAATTAAACATAGAGTATTCAAATTTACAAAAAGAGCATGCAATCCTTAAGAATGATCACACATCTATTGATAGAAACTATGTAAAATTATTTGATGAATTTGATGATTTGAATAAGAAACATGAATTATTGAAAACTTTTTATGCTGGTCTTGAAAATGAATGTAAGGTGTATATAAATGAAATAAATCAAAGATAACATGAGTTAAGGGTTGATAATGCTATTTTAGAAAGTGCAAACTCATATATTAAAGATAAATTAAAACCTCTTGAGGAAAACTGGACACCCCCAATACTTGAATAATTTTCTAATCCTGATCAGAAGTATAAAATTTGAAAACCTAGGAAAATATAGTATAACTTACATAGATTGGTAAATCCTTTTTCTTAGTGTTAAATGTTTATCATATGGAATGATTGGTCATATCTTTCATACTTTACAATTTATTGTCTAACACATTTAGTATGAAGACCTAAGATGTATAAATCACAACATATCAAGTATGCATCCAGATTATCATTTCTAAGAGGTGAACCCAAATTTATTTGGGTTCTCAAGTCTAACATTTGATAATTTTGTAGAGACTCTCTTATACAAGTCCTCATGAGAGCATTTGGTACCTGGAAAATGGATGTACAAAGTATATGACTAGATATACAACTCAATTCATATCACTGGAAGACAATAATGGAGGTAAAGTGATACTGGGAGATAATATAATAAGGAAAGTTGTAGGTACGTTTATGATTAGAAATAAGAATAATTTCTTTATTGAGAATGTGCTATTATTTGAAGGCTTAAAGCATAATTTGTTGAGTATTATTCAGCTTTAAGATAAGGGTTATAGTGTTAATTTTTTCCTACAAGATGCATTATAAGCTAAAATGGAGTTGATGTATTGCATGGAAATAGAGTAAATAATGTATACATGCTTGATTTAAACTTTGTTAAATCTTCTAATGCTTTTTATCTCAAAATAATAACTAATGAATCATGGTTATGGCATAGAAGTCTTTATCACACTAGTATGAAAAATCTTATAAAGATTACCCAAAAAAAGTTGATTAGAGGAATACCCAAACTAGACTTCACTAAGGATCACCTATGTGATGTATGTCACTTAGAAAAATAGGTGAAGTCCTCCTTTTATTCAATTAAAGATCTTAAAACTAGCAAACCACTAGAAATTATTCACATAGATATTTTTGGATTGGTTAGCTTTGTAAGTCTATGAGGTAAAGTTTTTATGCATATAATCATAGATGATTTTACAAGATTCACTATGTTCAAATTCTTATTTCATAAGAGTGAATTATTAGATGAATTTAAAAATTTTTCTACTTGGATTCAGAGGAAATTAGGGTGTGAAATTTTATCAATTCAAAGTGATCATGGAGGAGAGTTTAAAAATAAAAAATTTAAAGATTTTTATAGAGAGCAAAGAATTAATCACAACCTTTCAACACCTAAGACCCCTCAGTAGAATGTGGTTGTTAAAAGAAAAAAATAGAACTTTAATAGAAGCTACTAAGTCATGTTGGAAGAATATTCCCTTCTAAAATATTTTTGGGCTGAAGTGGTTAGTACAGCTTGTTATGTTCTAAATAGGATGAACATTAGATCCAAGTTTAACAAGACACCTTATGAACTTCATAAGGGGAGAACATATAATAGTTCACATTTGCATGTTTTTGTATGTAAGACATTCATTTATAATAATGGTAAAACTCTTTTAGAAAAATTTGATCATAAATTCGGTGAAGAAAGTTTTTTAGGATAATTCTAGTGTTGGCAATTCCTATAGGGTTTTTAACAAGAAAATTTTGGTAGTTGAGGAAACCACACATATAGTTTTTGATGAATCTAGTATTTCAGAAGAGCAAATATTGGAGGAAGAACATATTAAATATATATCCCAAGGAATTGAAAAGCTAAATTTGGAAGAGAATGTTGGAACAGAAAATACTTTTCCTATAGAATGGAAGTTTTCTAAGAGTCACCCTAAAGAATTAATTTTAGGTGAATTAAGTGAGGGTGTTAGAACTAGGCATAGTCTTAGCAAAGTAGTGAACCATTCTACCTTTGTATCAATGGTTAAGCTCACTAATATAAATCAAGAACTTTCTGAAGAAAATACTTTGCCTATAGAATGGAAATTTTCTAAGAGTCACCCTAAAGAATTAATTTTAGGTGAATTAAGTGAGGGTGTTAGAACTAGGCATAGTCTTAGCAAAGTAGTGAACCATTCTACCTTTGTATCAATGGTTAAGCTAACTAATATAAATCAAGCACTTTATGAAAAATTTTGGATTTTGTCCATGCAAGAAGAATTGAATGAATTTGTTAAAAATGATGTTTGGGATTTGATTAAAAGGCCTAAGGATCAAATTATTTCTGGAACTAAGTGTGTATTTAAAAATAAAATAAATGATTAAGGTGTTGTGAATATAAATAATGCAAGATTAGTGGCCAAGGGGTATAATCAAATAGAAGGAATGTGTTTTGAAGAAACTTTTCCCTTGTGGCTAGATTTGAAGTAATATGGGTGTTATTAGCCTTTGCTTATTTTAAAGGTTTTAAATTATTTCAAATGGATGTTAACAGTGTCTTTCTTAATATAATGATATAAGATGATGTTTATGTTGAGCAATCTTCAGGTTTTGAAAATTTAAAATTCCTTAATCATGTATTTAAATTGAAAAAAGTATTGTATGAACTAAAATAGACACCTAGGGCTTAATATGAAAAGTTAAGTACTTTCGTATTAGAAGGATCATTAGTTAAAGAAAGTGTGGACATCACTCTCTTCTTAAAAAGAGCAGGAGATGACATACTAATTGTTCAAATATATATTAATGATATCTTATTTGGATCTACTAATAAAAATATTTGTGATAATTTTTCATAGATAATGAGTAGTGGATTTGAAATGAGTTTGATGAGATATTTGAATTATTTTCTTGGTTTTGGCATAAAGCAAAATGAGAAAGGAATATTTCTTAACTAGTCAAAGTATATTAAGGACATCCTGAAAAAATATGAAATGGATAGTACTAAACAAGTAAGTACACCAATGAGTTCCTCAATATAGTTAGATAAGGAATCTAAGGAAAAATATATTGATAAAAAAATTTAAAGGAATAATTAGATCATTACTTTACTTGACAACTAGCAGACCCTATGTCATGTTTAGTGATTGTTTATATACTAAATTTTAATCTGATCCAAAGGAATCACGTCTAATTGTTGTTAAGAGAAATTTGAGATATCTCTTAGGAACTCAAAACTTAGAGATTTGGTATCCTAAGAATTGCTCTTCTTTTGAAATCATTGGGTATTTTGATTCAAATTTTGTAGGATATAGGGTTGATCAGAAAAGTACTTCTAGAACTTGTTAATTCATAAGAAACTATTTAGTTTCTTGGTCTAGAAAAAAAAAAAGAATTCAATAGCCCTTTCTACTGCTGTGCTTTTTTTGTTTTTAAGGATAATGAGGAAGCCTAATGCCAGAATCATCTAGCATGTCTTTAGAACTTCAATAATACTTAGAGCTGGTGATCATATCATTCTGACTCCTCTTTTATCTACTGTCACATATCTTATCATGAACAACTTTCCTAATAATGAAGCCCAACTAATTATGGACTATATCTATAAGATTTATGATATTGGACTTCCTCACATTATGAGGAAGAAAAAAGATGCCTTAGGATGCTTAGTTACCTATATTTTAGAAAAGAAGTACGACCTGATCCATCCTGACTCTCCCACTCATCTGCTTCTTTACTTTACTGATAGTTCTTTTCATGCACTTTTTAATCGGGATCAAGGATTTGAGGGAGAATAATCTGAGGGAGAAGGAGTTGCTCATGCTCTAGCACCTATACCGATCAAAATTTCTATCAAGAAATGGTCCAATATTTTTAATAATGGAATCTCATTTTGATAAACATTTTGATCAATTGAGAATCATCTAAATCAGTAGGATGCAAGATACAATTGAGAGATGGGGTGGATTAGAGGACAATTCAATTCTATCAACATGTTAGTAGCTATGATAAACAACTACTTTATGATTTTAACCCCTCAACCACCTCCAAACCAAGCCCCCTCAGGATTTTAGTTATTACTTCTATGTTATACTTGTGTTGAGATTTTGTACTTATTATTTAGATGTTTCTTGTGATTTCATGTGGTGGTTTCTTCATGTTGTGGTTCTTTTTTTTTGTATGAAGTACTGGTGGTATGTGTTATAAGTGTTAAATGAAATGATATTTTGACTTTTATTGAAATTTCTCTTCTTGAATTAGTTAAGTTTTTAGAGATAAATTATTTGTAGTCGATATCTAGAATGAAATTTTAAATTACTTTATTCTACAAATTAATTTCTTTGCAAAATTTATTCTCTAAAAAATTTAAATTAAATTATGATTGGATATAGATTAAAAAATCAATTTCATGTTCTTGTAGGCAAATATTACTTAGCTATAATTGTTGCAAAATAATTATCTTAATTTTATTTTATTTATTTTTAAATATATTTATTTTTATTAAATATTAGAATTTGTTTTAAGATTTATTTATATTGGAAAGACCAAAAATATAAAAAGTTGTACAAAGCATGCCAAACTTGAACAGATGCATAAAATGTGCCATAAGTTTAAAAAGATGTGTAATATTTGCCAAAGTGAAAAGATGCACAAAATTATCCCAAACTGAGAAGATGGATAAAGTGTGTCAAAAAAATTGAAAAGATGCATAATGTCGCCAAATGAAAAAATTCATATTATTCTTTCCTTTATCTTTCTATCTCTTATTCAAATCCATATAATCAACAATAATCTTCACTATTGAATTAGAAACTAATTAATCTTTACTTTGTCATTTTTGAAATAAATTTTTTTATTATATCTAGAACAAAATGTGAATCCAGTTGACTTTTCTTATCTTAATAGTTCTTTGATTTAAAATTTGATATTTTTTTTAGCATTAGGACATTAATGTTGTATTTACAATTGATTGAAAAATTTCTTCTTCATCAACTATTTTTATTTATCCATAAAAATGTATCCATTTAAGAGGTTCTTCTCTTTTTATTACTATCAAAAGGGGGAGTCATTAGTTATTTTTTGATGTATTGTTTGATGTTGATACCATCATTAGTTATTGTTATGTGTGTATTGTGTTATTGTGTGACTGTTAGTTATTGTTATGTGTGTATTGTGTTATTATGTATATGTTTGTTATGTATTTTTGTTTTTGTTTTTGTTTTTTTTTTTTTAAATTATTATTGTGGTTTTGATTTTCATTAGAATCTCTTATTTTTAAATTGATCATTCATTGAGGGGGGATTAGGAGAAAAATTATCTTAAGTGTTAACTCAAATAATAATTATTTTGTCATCATCAAAAAGTGGGAGATTGTTGAAACTTAGATTTCAAGACTAAATTTTTATATCATGTGATTTTTTATGATACCAAAATAATATTGTTATGATTACTATTTATCCTAACATACATTGGATATATTTTTATGTTATTTATGTGTATTAATGTTTCAAGGAAATCATACTCCAGATTATCGAAGACTTCATGATAGATTAGATTAGGATTTCTTATATTGAAGTTTATATTTTTTTCTATTTTCCTTGAGTCTGGGAGAGTATGATTATAATTGGATAATCCTGAACTCACACACACTAGGAGAGTGAGTGAAAACTTAATTTTTAAAAAAATAACAGTACTATACGATTTTCAAGTTATACTTGATGATTTTCCATGGTAGTTCTTCTAGAATGGAGTTAATCAAGTCATGCCTTGAGAAATTTTATTTGAATAGTTCATAATATACAAAGTTTGATTTGTACAGATGACATCCATAGTATGAAATGGGTGCATACCAGTTAGTCCCATACGAACACATAAATTTTTTGAATTATTAGTAATGTATGAAATTGGATTGTTATAGATGACATCCAGTGTATGAAATAGGATTTGTCATATTTTTACCAACTGATCTCTTTAGATTTTGAATTGATTGTACTATATGATTTTAGGTTCGTATAAATGAAATTCAAAGTACAAAATGGGATCATCCATATTCATATCAAATGAAGCATGATTTGTTTAAACTATTTGTACTGTATAATGTAGGTTCGCACAGATGATGACCAGTGTATAAAATGGTTTTGCACGTAATTGTCAGGACAAAACTATTTAGTTTTGAATTGTTCATATAATATAATGTCAATTTATACAGATGATGGATAGAGTACAAAATTTGGTTTGTAAAGGATCATACATAGAAATTTGAATTGTTTGTATGTACAATCGACGATTGTATTGTTCAACTTGAAATTTTTAGTTTTATGGATGGTTTTCTTGTCTTTCATATTTAAAGGTCCTAAAAATTATCTCCACTACTCTTCTAAAGGTATTGCTGTGAATTTATTTCAAATAGTGGAAAGGAGAGTGTTTGGGAGAGTTTTAGGAGTGAAGATTGAGAGAAATTTTTGAGAGAAATTTTTGAGGGGATTCACAAGATTACTCAAAGGTATGGATCTGTTATTTGTTCTTCAAGTTTCTCCCTACTTCCTTGAAGGCTTTTGAAAGAAGACTTTTAAAGAAGATCATGGTACTCTGCCATCACCAGGAGGGTGAAAAGGGATGTTGTTACTTTACCATCATTAGGAGGGTGAGAAAGGATGTTGATACACTGCCATTATAAAGATGGTGAGAAAGGAAGCTGGTACTTTTCCTTCACCAGGAGGGTGAGAAAGGATGTCGGTACTCTACCATCACCAAGAGGGTGAGAAAGGATGTCGGTACCCTACCATCACTAGGAGGGTGAGAAAGGTCGTAGGTACTCTACCATCACTAGGAGAATGAAAAAGGGCATTGGTACTCTACGGCATAGGGGTTATTTGAAGAGAATTTGTTATAAGGGCTTCTCTACCTTGTTGTGGGAGTAAAAGTAGAGTCATTTTGATATAATATAATACTTGAAGAAGGAGTCTTTTGGGAGTCAAAATAGGTCTAGCTGGACTAAACCATTATAAAATTTGGTGTTATTTTGTCTTTACTTTTTTACTGCATTTTTTTTTCTGCTTTTAAGTTTATTGTGGCTGAAATTATTTTTGTGAAAAGTTAGTTATTGTGCTAAACAAAATTTTGAATTAATTTTCAAAAATTTAAGATAATTTTTAAATTATCAATTCACCCCCCTTTTGTTAGCCTTGGGAAAGTTGTATTAGGTCTAACAATCTATTCAAACTTTCATCTTTTGGGCATAAGTATTAAATACTGCTTGTTATATTTTGAATAGGGTGAATATTAATTCTAAGTTAAATAAGACATCTTGTGAACTCCTTAAGGGTAGGACACCCAATCTTTCTCACTTAAATGCCTTTGGGTGTAGATGTTTTGGCTTGATCAATTATAAATCACCCTTAAGAAAATTTGAGACCAAGTCTGATGAAGGAGTCTACTTAGGTTATTGATTTATAGGTAATGTTTATAGAATCTTCAATAAGAGGACCTTAGTAGTATAAGGGTTTACCCATGTTGTGTTTGATCAATTAGATAGGAACTATGAATCTAAACCAAAAGAAGAAGTAGAGATAATTTAAGGGGTAGAAGCCATTAACCTATGAGATATGATAGAACCTTAGGTCCCCTTGCCTAGAGAATGGAGGTACTCATCTAGTCATCTTAAAGAACTGATCTTAGGAGACCAATCTGAATATTTTTTGAACCAAGCATAGATTTAGGAAGGTGGTTAGTCATTCTATATTTATCTCCATGATAAAAACTACCAACATTGATCAATCCCTAGCTAATGAATTTTGGATCCAAGCAATTCAAGAAGAATTAAATCAAATTATTAGGAAAAATGTTTGGGAGTTGGTGAGTAGACCTGAGACCAAAGTGTTGTAGGAACCAAATGGGTTTTTAAGAACAAAATGAATGACTATGGTATAGTAGTGAAAAATAAGACTATATTAGTAGCTAAGGGGAACAATCATATTGAAGGGATTAACTTTGAAGAGACTTTTGCCTAGTAGCTAGACTAGAAGCCAGCAGAGTGCTCTTGGCCTTTACTTGCTTTAAAGGATTTAAGCTATATTAAATGGATGTTAAAAAGGCTTTTATAAATGAGGTAATTAAAGAGAATGCATATGTTGAGCAATCCTAAAGTTTTGAGAATTCTAAATTCCCTAATCATGTATTCAAACTAAAGAAGGCTTTATATGGGTTAAAGCAAAAGCATAGAGCCTAGTATGAAATGCTGAGCACATTCCATCTAGATAGAGCCTTTGTTAAGGGTAGTGCATTCAAAACCCCATTCCTAAAGGAGGAGAAGGCCTATTTATATAGAAAATCTATATTGATGATATACTATGAGTGAGGAGTTTGAGATGAGCATGATGGGAGAGCTAAACTATTTACTTGGATTTAGTGTAAAGCAGAAGGATGATGGAACTTTCCTTGGTCAATCAAAATACAATAAGGAAATCCTTAAGAAATATGAAATGTATAAGGTTAAGGCAATAAACACTCCCATAAAATCTACTATTTAGTTAATCAAGGTCCCAAATGGAAAATCACTTGATTAGAAGAAGTATAGAGGGATAATTTAATCACTCCTTTACTTGACTACATGTAGACATGATATAATGTTTAATGTTTATCTCTGTGCTAGATTTTAGGTTGTTCCCAAAGAATCCCAAGTGAGTGTTGTTAAAAGAATTCTTTGATATCTTCTTGGAACCCTATACTTAAGAATGTGGTATCCTAGATATAGTAATTCATTTGAGATTATAAGATATTCTTATTCAGACTTTGCAGGTTGTAGGTTTGACAGGAAAAGTACCTCTTAAAATGATAATTCATAAGATAATTTTTAGTCCCTTGGCCCAGTAAAACATAAGAAACTATAGCCCTATTTACCGTTGAAGAAAAATATAAAGCTGTAGGGAGTTGTGTTGCAAAAGTCCTATGGCATAATCAACAAATCTTTGATCTTGGACTATCCATAGGCACCATTCAAATCATGTGTGATAACACTAGTGTCATTTACATATCAAAGAATCCAATCAAATATTTAAGGACCAAACACATAGACACTGGGAACATTTTTATCATATACCATGTAACAAAAGGGGATTTAGAGCTATATTGTGTAGCTAATGAAAAATCAATTGGAAGATATATTTACGAAGCCCCTAGCTTTTAAAACCTTTCTCACTTCAAGGACTAGACTAGGTGTTATAAATATTAATGCTTGAATCAAGATGATTGAAAATCTAAGGAAAAAAATTATTTTTGTGTGTCTTCCTTTTGAATTTGTTTTTTGTTTGTTTATATTGTTGTTTTTTTTGTAAAAGAAAATTTAAAATTTGGAAAAATAAATGTTGTTGTGTGTTTTTCTTTTAATTTTTTTGGTTGTTTGTATTGTTTCTTTTATTTTTGAGATTTATTTTTTATTCTTTTTATGGAGTTTTCCTGATCCTCACAAATCACTTTTTGAATTTTGCTCACATCATACTATACGATTTCACGTCATACTGTATGATATTCATAAAAAAAACCAAATCACATAGCACAACACATCCAACATATAATATTAATCAATCATTGGTGTTTATATTGTACGAACACCTACTTTGTACTGTATAATGCACGTGGGAATTTGGTTGATATTCATATAGTATGATTTGACTATTCAATGATTTCCTAGGTTGACACCTAGGGATGAACATTTTCTCTCTAATTATCTAGTATTATTCTAATCATATCGTATGATAAGACCACCATTTTAATTTATTGGACTAGGCAACATTGAATGCACTCGATTGTTCTATAAAATGTCTCTATCGTACTATATGATATGAGTATTCTATTTAAGGAGAGGAAATTCAAAGGTTTTTCTTTACTCAACTCATTTCACTCTTATTACCTCATCCTTAAAGATCTTGTCCTTTGAAATGGCTAGAGGAAAGCATTCATGGGCTCTAGTCAGATGTTCTTCTCGATGCCCTATGGATCCTAAATTTTCCAAAGTCACAGATGAAGAGGCTTACAATTGATTAAAAAACTACTGGGATCACACATTATTATATCATAAACAAGGAAGTTTTAAACTTCCAGGTACTCTCTCTCTCTCTTTGCTCGCACCACCCTTCAGTTTATTCTTTCACTTACCCACTCGTTCAATTCTTTACTTCTTTGAAATTTTTTGTTAGTCTTTGAATTAATTGTGAGGGTGAAAGTTAGTTAGGGATGTTAAGCCCTTATGAAGTAGCCCAAGGCTAATTAAGAGAGAGGTGAATTGGTATTTTTAAAGAAATCTTTCGCAATAAAAAAGCCAAACCAAAATCCACCACAAATAAAATGCAATAAGAAAATTAAATGCGTAAATTATAAAGGAAAGAACACACCAGATTTATAGTGGTTCGGTCAAACCTTGACCTACGTCCACTCCTCGGGGGCACCCTCCAAGTATTACACTAAACCAGAGTCTCTCCTTTAGCCCCCACAGCTAGGCAACGAAGCCCTTTCAAAATCACTTCCACCTTCCTCGGTGCGGCGGAGTAGCTGAGCCCATTAACACCAAAGAGTTCATCTTCTTCCAAAAACTTCTCTCAAGACAAGCATTGAATCTGATGGTACTAAGGTGCAAGCTCCCCGGAGCAACCGTGTGGAACCCCCTCCACACTCCCGTGAAACCCCCTCCAAGGATCTTCTCCCTCTCTCAAACTCCACCCTTTCCTCTCTCCCTTTCAAGCTCTCTCTTCAAGTTTCCTCTAGAAGAACGAAGCTACAATAGCTGCAAAAGGCACTCTTCATGAGAAAGCAATTGGTCTATAAATAAATTTGCAAAACTGACATTATCGTCCAGAATGATCGCCAGATCGTCCCGTACGATATGCATAAAAAGAGAGCTTTTGAAAACCCTAAAAACTCAATTTTGGTGCCAAACATCATCCAGGATTATCGCAGGATCATCCTGTAAGATATGCTTAAAAAAGGGCTTAAAAAAACCCTAAAAACTCAATTTTTGTGCTCAGAATCATCCTCCAGTATGATGTGCAGAATTTAACCTAATAGTCTTGGACGATATTAGGATAGTCCAGGACGATTAGTACAAAAAATGTACATATTAGCCAGGATGATACTTTGATCGTCCGAGATGATATAGAAGAAAAATTATGGTATTTCGTCCTGACCGATTTGGGAAAATCAAGTATGCCGGCAAACATCGGCTAGGATAATATACATATCGTCCAGGATGATATGATTGAGAAATTTAATCATAATTAGTCCCTTAATCATATGATTAGTTTAGGCATGATTTGTATTGATATTCCTGGATGATCTAGATCGTCCGAGAGGATTAGAACAAAAATTAAATATTAAAATCTTGCTTAAATTTTCATTGGCATCTCTTTTCCAAGATCATAAAGGATCGTTCTAGACGATCCAAAATCATCCAGTATGATTAGTTCAAAACTTGATCTTCTGGATTTGACTAGATCTCACTCCCTTGAGTGTGTGTGTGCATGGTTACCAAGCAAGCATACACCCTTAAAAGACTTGACTCAAGAAATCAAAAATTACATCAATGAATATTACAAACCGTTTTACAACATAACATTATTCAACCCAATATTGAGCTCTGATTCTTTGTTCTATGTTGCATGGTATTCCTGAAATATTAGCATACAGACAAACAAACATATATTACAAATACAAGTAGACAACAGAAAGTGGGCCACAATATTTGTTATCATCAAAAACTTAAACTCATAAGCTTGTGTTGCAACAGAGGGTACTACCCTCCAATCTTACATAAATAGGAGGCTTTTTGAGATTACCAATCAAGATTTTCTTGAATTCCTATAACTTTCCACAATTGGCAAAAAAGTTCACCTTTTAGCTTCAAATCCTTACTATGATTTGACCCTTGCAAACACTAACCTTAGGGAATAAAATATTAGATATCACATCATCCTTATTGTAAGGTGTACGAATCATCCAACATGTCTTCCGCAACTTAATAATTCTAAGAGCTTGTGATCAAATTAAAATCACACCTCTTATATCCATGACTACCTATTTCATAATGACTGAGATAGATTTCAAGGAAGCTAATCTAATCATTCGATATCTTGAAAATCTAGCATGCATTTGAGATACTAGATATAAAAAGAAAGGCAAATCTTGCCTTAAGTCACATAATTTCTTTCTTCCTTAAAACTAAATACAACTTTTAATTCCCTGCACCGCTAGATCACCTTCCAATTTTATATTCTTATGGCTCCTTCCACATCCTTCACAATGCTCATTATAACAAGGTTTATTATGTGGATGATGAGCTAGTGGAAGAAGAGGGAGGTATAGAGCCAACACAAGTTTGATCACCAGCACCTGTACTCCACCAGTCTCAGTATGATATGTTTGCTTAGAGGTTTGACCAATGGAAAACTTCATTTGATACCAACATACCAGAGCAGTAATAATAGCATGAGAATGATATGGCTCATTTTCTTAACTATGTATCACAACAGTAATAACAACATGATAATGACATGACTTAGTTTGAAGAACAATTTTCCTCTATTCATCAATTCTTCTAACCACCACCACCTCCTCCACCTAATTAGGATCCTTCATACTTTTAGTTTACTTTGTATTGTCATCATTGTGTATGTATTCTATTTTTACTTATTTGCTTTGTGATGTATGTGTTTCTCTTTCGTGTCTTTGTTTGTTAGTTTCCTCCTTTTTGTGATGTCAAAAGGATGAGTAGTATGTCATTGGTAGATTATACTCTATGTTGGAATGATTAATCTACTGCTTCTTTTTTTTTTTATTTCCTATTACTTATGTGTTCTTTCTTATGCAATAAAAAAAACCCTCCCTTTTTTTGAAAAATTTATTTAATAAGGGGGAGTTTAAAAAATAACAATAATGTATTTGAGATATTTGCCAACAATATTTTCTATCATAAAAAGGGACAGATTGTTACAAATTTGGATCCTAGTCTTATGATTTTAGTGTTTATAAACATTATTGGATTCCTTAATATATTTTCTTCTATAAACTTCTATTATAATAAATTTGCTTTTTTCTTATGCACAAACATTACAGGTTTATCGTACACTTTCAATTCGTATGTATTTTTACCTTTCTTGGGTCAAGTCATGTAATTAGTCGATACTAAGCTTGGTAATCTTCCACACACACACACACACTCACAAGGGAGGTAGTTAGTGACAATATAAGAACTTGAATTTTTTGAACTAGTCATATTGTACAATTTATATCATAATATATGATTAGCTAATAAAAAAATGATTAAAATGAATACTTATGATAATTAATATAAGATGAACAAATCATATTGTACAAAATATATAGTACATGACAATTAGTTGAAATATGGATCTCAGTCGCCAATCATAATTTAGGCAATATTTTAAAATTTAAATTTCTACTCATCGTAACATACGATTGGTATCATATTATATAATATAATTAAATATTTCCTAAATTAATTCTATGATTAAGGAACAAATTTTGATTAATTGATCTAGTCATATCATATAGGATGATTTAAATAATTGAACTATATGACCTGATTCATACGTTGGATGATAAATTTAATCATTGTAAATCATACTTGATGATAATACAAGTCATTTCAACTAATTATACTGGATGATGCTCTAAATCATCATGGACAATCATATTAAATCTTTGAACTGATCGTATGATAGCTAACTCTTCATACAATACTAACAGAAGTACTTTGTACTAATTTTACTTGATGATCCATGATCGTACTATACGATCAGAGTCACAAGAATTAAATTTAGGAATTTTCATGAGACCTTATATTTAATCTCTCTCATTAACTTATTTTAAAAGTCTTTGGTTACTAAGTGTTCTTGAGAGGGAGCTTTGAGAAGATGATCTAGGATAGCTTTGGGAAGAAGAGGGAGTTCTTATGTCTGATGGAGAAGTAGTAAGTTGGGATTACATGATTACTCCAAGCATGTGTCTCACCTTATTTATGCAAGTGTCTATCTAGGTTTCTTAAATTTCTTTAGGGAGAAACTCTTCAGCTCAAGGACATGGTTCTCTGTCATCACCAAGAGGGTTAGAAAGGAGTTGAGGGTAATCTACCTTCTCTAGGAGGGAAGAGAAGCTTGAAGGTTTGCTTCCATCACCTAGTGGGCAACAAAGCATTCGACTTTCCATCGCACAGAGTTTGGTGGAAGTGATTTATGTAAGGGCTTCTCCGCCTTGCTGTGGGTGCAAAAAGAGATACACTATCGTGATAGTGCATTACTTGAAGAGGACTCTGGGGAGTAGATGTAGGTTATTGTTTGATCGAACAACTATAAATCTCTAGTGTATTTGTTCTAATTTCTATTTTTTGTATTTTAGTTTTTACATTTTAATTTTGTTATAACTGGTTGGTGAAAATCATACTCAATAGTTTGTTCTACTGATTAGAACACCATCTTTATTGCTTAGATGTTTTGGTAAATTTATTAGCTTCCACACTAAGTGAAAATTACTATTTTATTTAATTATTAAAAAAATCTAAAAATATTGTCTTTATTTTTAAATTAATCAATTAGTATTTTTTTTTTTTTATAAATTTTCTAATTCACCCACCTCTTAGTGTGCCTAGAAACAAGTTCAATTAGGTTAACATACTTATTCTATTGATAATATTCTTGGTTTAGTCATTACATGTGAGAAAAATGAGAATCAATGACTTTTGAATGCGAATGATAAGAGAATAGAGAAGATTGTAGCTCTAAAGTCTAAAGACATTGATAAAAATGGCTCAGGAGATGATGGGAGTGAGAAGATGATGTTAATGATAAGCCAATTCAATAGTTTTTTGAAGCGTAAGCACAATCATCAACTAAAGTGGAGAAAAGGAAAAAAATGATAAAATAATAAGTTTTCTTTTGACATTGTTTGCTTTGGGTGTAGGAAACCTTGACATCTTAAATATGATTGTCCCAACTTAAAGACTCACCCTATAAAGGAAACAGGTGAGGATAAGTCAAATGTAAAAAGGTGAAATGAAAAGAAGCAAAGAATCACTTGGTAATATTTAGCCTCAGACTCATCAAAATGGGAGCAAGAAGAGGAGGTAACAAACTTATGCTGAATTATCAAGGATTCAATTGTTAATGCTGATCATGTATAGGTATGTTAAGGTTTAATTGTGTGTTTGTTTATTTTATTTGATTAAGTTTTATGTATAATTGTATGTAGTAGTTTTTTTGCTTGTTTTCATTTTTGTATTTTTTCTCATCCAAAAATTTTGTTTTCTTCATGCATGTAGCTCAATTTATGTGTTGTATTCTCTCTACTTTTTGTGTTGCCAAAAGGAGGAGTATATAATTGGTCGGTTACATGTGTTCATAAAAATAAATAGTTTCCCCATTTTAAGATAATTATATTAGTGATGGGGAGATTAAGAAAAAAATATTTATTAGTTTGCAAACCAAACCAATTATGTTTACCATCATAAAAAAGGAGAAGATTATTGCAACTTGGGATACTAAATTTATAATTTTTATGATAACAAACATTACAAATTACATATATATTTCTCATAGTATTTATATTATATATTTATTTTTTCATCTACTAACATTTCATGTACACCATGTACCATTCAATGAGGATTAAGGGCTCAAGATTGGGTAGAATATGATTTGTTAAAAGTGTATGTAATTTTTTTTTTTTGATTCCTTGAGTAAAATCTTATAAAGGACTATGCTGATCTGCTGATCATGCATACACATACACTTAAGGGAGTGAGATAATGAGAAAATTAGGGGTATAATTTTTGAACTAATCATACTATGTGATCAACTATTTTAAAAATTATTAAAATAATTGATTATGATAATTAAAGACATTTAAACCAATCAAACTCTATGATCCAAATTGCATAAGACAATTAATTGAAATTATGGTCTCAGTCGACAATCATAATTTAAGGAACATTTTTAAATACAAATTATGTACTAATCATACTATATGATATGTATCAAATTGTATAATATAATCAAATCTTGCCTAAATTAATCCTGTTATTAATGAACAATTTTAGATTAATTGATCTAGTCATATATAGGATAATTGGACCCAATTATACTATTCAACCAGATCTTAGTATGGGATGATATTTAATCATCGTCAATTGTGCGGGATGGTAATCCAAGTTATTTGAACTAATCATACTGGATTATTATCAAATCATATTGCGTATTCACCATAATTTATTGAACTTATCATACAATGCCTTATTCTTTATAAAATACTAAAATGATTATTTGAACTAATCAAACCCTATGATATGGGATCATATTGTATAGTCAAAGTTAGCCAAATTGAGTGTTTAGGGTTTCTTGAAGCCCTCTATTTAAGCTTTCTAAAAAACTTCATAAGGGTCATTTGGGCATTCATTGAGTGTTTTCCTTTAAAGAAAGCTTGAAGAGAGAGCTTAGGGCATGGGAGAGAAAGGGTGGAGTTTGTGAGAGTGGGAGAAGATCCTTATGGGTTTTAAGGGAGAGTAAGAGGGAGTTCCACATGGTTGTTATGGTGAACTTGCACATGAGTTCCTCCATGTGTTAAGGTTTATCTTGAGGGAAGTTTTGGAAAGAAAATCTTTTTGGTTTCAAAGAACCTGACTAATCCACTATACCGGGGGAGTTTAAAGTGATTTGAGGTTCACTACCTTCATTCAGATGGTGTAAAAGGATTCAAGGTTCTCTGCCTTCACCATACGGATGAAAAAGTACTCTAGGTTATCTACCTTCACCAGGAGGGTGAAAAAGGACTCTAGCTTTTCTATGTCACCAAGTGGGTGAAACGATTATGGTCCTTTACTGCACTGGGTTGGTGGAAGAAATTTTGTAATGGTTTCTCCACCTAGCTTTGGGGGGTAAAGTAGAGTCACTAAAGGTTTAGTGCAATAATTAGAGAGAAAGACTCTAGGGAGTGGACGTAGGTCATGGTTTGATCGAACCACTATAAAATTCTGATATGTTCTTTTGGTTTTTAATTTTTAGTAATTTATTTTTCTACATTTTAATTTGCTAGAAGTTCCATGTTGGCTGAAATCTGTAATTGATATTATGTTGTGTTTATTAGACTACCATCACCATAATTATAACTTTTGATAAGTTTATTAGCTTCCGCATCAACTAATAATATTGTTTCCACATTGGTGTGCATATAGATAGTTCACTTAGGCTTAACATCCTTTATCTAACTTTCAACAAATATTATAATAGATGTTGCTTGCACTTATGATCAACTATGTAATATTTTATTTAATTATAGAGCTAGCCATTCATTTATTTCCAAGCATTTATTTGATTTATTACACTTATCTTCAGTTTTATAACTTGTTTGTTTTTCAATTACTTTATATATTGGAAATGGTATGATAATCGATAGGGACTATTTTAAAGAAATTGAGATTTCTGATATGAAGTAGAAGTCTAGCCTAATTTTATTACTCGTTTTTGCATTTGATGTTTTTTTTGGGTATGGGCTGGTTGAGTTAGTATAAAGCTTATATTGATTGCTTAAAAAGTGAGATACATTTTTTTTGGGCAATGAGAGTTATGTATTTTAGGGAGTTAGAGGTATTTTATCTTGTTTCATTTCTACTATGAAAGCAGATCGATTATGGAATAAGGATTGCAAGGTATTTTTAGCATATGTCCGAGATAAGAGTATAAATTATAGTTCTCTTTTTAATGACTCGATTGTATGGGATTTACTAGATATATGTTTTGAGGAGTTAGTCAGCTTTCCTCCCGATTGAGACATGGGGTTCCATATTTATGTATTTTTTGGTACAATCCTAATTTTCAAGGCTCCATATAGGATTGAACCTAAGCAGCTTCAGGAGCTAAAGGATTAACTTTAGGAGTTAGTTGACAGAGGATTCATTTATCTTATTATGTTTTTGTGGGGAGCACATATTTTATTTGTGAAAAATGACTGTACAATGCATATATGCATTGACTACATTGAATTAAATTTTGACTATTAAGAACAAGTATCCTTTCTCAAGAATTAATAATTTATTTGATCAACTTATTGAATCTTCTGTATTATCAAAGATTGTTTTGTGATTTGGATATTATCAGATGAAGGTAAGAGAATTTGATATGATGAAGACATCTTTCAATATGAGGTACGAACACTATGAGTTCTTACTCATACCTTTAGGATGACTAATATACTAATTGTCTTTATGGATTTAATAAACAAAGTGTTCAGAGATATTTTGTATTAGTTTGTGATTGCTTTCATAGATTTTATTTTGGTAGATTCTTTATTTAATGAAGATTATGCCAGTCATTTAAGGATTATTTTAGAGACTTTGAAGCTATATTAGTTACATGCCAAATTCTCTAAATATGAGTTCAGACTAAGGATTATTTCATTCTTGAGACACATAGTGAGTAGTGCTGGTATCTCTATTAATCCCAAAAAAGTTTTGGTATTCACTGATTAGCTAAGTCCTAGCACTATATTTGAGGTACACACATCTTGGTTTGACTGGTTATTATTGGAAGTTTACAAAGGAATTTTTTATATTTTTGCAGCTATGATGAGACTGACTTAGAAATTAGTAACTTTTGTCTAGACACATGAATATGAGGCTAATTTTAGACATTAAAGGATTGTTTGACTTCAACTCTTTTTTTAGCTCTTCCTTCTAGTATATAAGGATTTTTGGCATTCAAATATACTTTATTTAGAGGTTTGGGATGTTTTTAAATATAACTTAAAAAGGTGATAACCTATGCTTCTAGACAGTTGAGCTACATGAGAGGAAATATCAGACACATAATATAGAACTTATTGCTATGGTTTTTTGCTTTAAAGATTTGGCGTCATTACTTGTACGATGTTAGCTGTAAGATTGCCATCGACCATCAAAATCTAAAATATATATTTAATTAGAAGGATCTAAACCCGAGGCAAAAAAGATGTCTTGAGTTCTTCAAAGAATATGATTTGACTATTAAGTATTAGCCTAGTAAGGCTAATGTGGAGGCATATGCTCTAAGAAAAAAGTCTTCTAGATTATCATATATAAAGTTCACTTATGCTGAATTTTTTATTCAAATTATGGAGAGATTATATTTGGAGGCGATTTCTATTACTAATTAGGATTCTAATACATTAACTCAAATAATTATTTAGTCTTCTTTGTATGAAAAGGTTCGGGAAGCTCATAAGTCAGATACAGAGTTATGAAGTTGATTGATTAGATTTGATATAGTAATGAATCTAAACTATAAGTATTTGATTATGGCATTATCTTATATAAGAACAGATCGTGAGTTATTATTTTTAAAGATTTGAGGAGAGATATTCTATATAAGGATTGATATTAAGGATATACTATTCATCTAGGAAGCAATACACTATATTATGATTTAAAAGATCTATTTTGGTAGGCTAAATTGAAGAAGGGATGTGACATATTTTATGTCAATATATGAAGCATGTTAGTAATGAAGGTAGAGTGTTAGTGATCGGGTGGTTTAAAGTAGTTATTGCACATTCCAAATTAGAAATGGGAGGAGGTGACGATAAACTTTACATTGGGTTTTCCCAGGTCAAGATAGGGACACAATGCCATTTGGGTTGTAATTAATCATTTAATGAAATCTGTCAATTTTATTTTGATTCAAAAATCTAATTATGTGTATAAGTTAGAACAAGTATAAGTGTGTGAGATTATCAGATTATATGTGATACTAAAATTTATAATTTCTAATAAGGATGTTAAGATTACCTCCAAATAATTAAGAGATATTTAACAAGGGTTGAGAATGAAACTGTATTTTAGTATGGATTTTTATTCTCAAATTTATGGGTAGTCTGAGAGGACTATATAAGTACTAGAAGATCTACTGTGACTCTATATTCTACACTTTGGTGGTAATTTAAAAAATTTTCCTTTTTAATTTTTAAACCGATGAAAACTTTAATGATTTTTTTGTAAAAAGATTTTTCAACCATAGATCAACAGAAAAACTAAAGTAAAAAAAAAAAAAGAAAAGCAGTAGAAAATAAAAAGACACAAGAACCGTCATCCTTTTATACCTTCCAAGTGTAGGCAGAGTACGTCCCACTGTTCACACTCTCCAAGTGTAGGCAGAGAACCTTCCCGCTGTTCACACTCTCCAAGTGTAGGTATATAACCTTTCATCCTTTCACACTGTCCAAGTGTGGGTAGAGAACCATTCATCTTTGCACACTTTCAGGGTGTAGGCAGGGAACCTTCCATCCTTTCACACTCTCCAAGTGTCGGCAGAGAATCAAATCTCCTTGAAAGATCTTCTCAAAAGAAATTTAGAAGGACAAGAGAAAAAAATGAAATAATTACAATTCACAAAGTTGAGATCCTTACCTTTGAGTACCAAGTGAATCCTTCATTCCAATGGTAAGAACTCTCCTTCAAACACACTCTCTCACTCTCTCCTTCACACTTCTTTTAGTAAGTATGAAGACCAATGAACAAAAATATTACAAGATAATTTTAAGTGGACCTTATATAAGAAAGACACGAAAAATCATCAAAAAACTGCTAATTTTCAATTATGTATGAGCTCAATCGTCTTGTACGATCGTGATTTCATCCTGTACGAATAGTGTAAAAACTATTGCGTACAAACCTAATATATATTGGTATGAATAACTTCATACCTGATCATCATCCCGTACGAACTAAGTTCGTCTGGTATGAATAGTTATATCAAGGGTTCTTTTGGACGAAACTGTAAGACCATCCAAATTTTCAAGGAACAGAGGACTTCATCCTGGGATGAATATAGGAGTTCATCTGGATGATTAGTTCAAGTCATGTGTCCAGAGGACATCATCCTGGGATGAATAGGGTGAATCGTCTGGAAGATCTAATCAATTCAAGGATCCAGAGGACATCGTCCTGGGATGAATGGGGTGAATCGTCTGGATGATCCATTCAATTCAAGGATCAAGAGGACATCATCCTGGGATGAATGGTATACTTCATCTGGATGATCCGTACAAAGTGAGAAATTACAGGACATTATCTTGGGATGAATGGTACACTTCGTCTGGACAAACAGTTCAAAGTGAGAATGCAGAGGACATCATCTAGGGATGAATAGGAAAATTTGTTTGGACGATCAGGACTTAGAAAATTTTTCTCACTTCCTGTTCATTCCATCGCTCTCTGAGGAGTATAACTGACCTGATCGTCCCGCACGATCACGGTTCGTCCCATATGATCAATGTAAGAAATTTTGATTTTTAAAGATCTTCCTAAGTGTGTGTGTGCTAAGTTACTCAATTACAATCACACTCTCTCAAATTAAATAAATTAAAAAATACAGACTTCAATTTATAAACTATTTTATGCTGAATTTGATTTGAAGTCTTCATTAGTCTGGAGTTCGATTATCTTAAAATGTTAGTCCACACAAGAGCAAAAACAATTCTTCCAAAAAAGTGTTAGGAGAAAATAATAATTAGAATAATAATATTTGAAATCATCAAAACTATACAAGTTGCAAGAAATATAAAACATGCAAAAGCTAAGTAGCAACTCTCTTAACAATCTCCCTCTTTTGATGATGACAAAACAATTATTGTTTGTATAATTTTTAAATTCAAAGTATCTCCTAAACTCCCCCTGAATTGATAAACATGTGAGAATAAGGAGGCATTTGCACAACATTCTCTCTTTTTTTTTTCTTAAATATGAGCAGAACAGATACGGCAGAATAGATACGATACAAATAATATTTCTCCCCTTTTTGACAACAACAAAAAGAGAAGAAGAAAAAGAACTAAAATAGAATTGTAAGAATTCATATGATAATCCTTTGATAATTGATCATTGAAAGAGATTGTGATACATTTTTAAATACAATTGACTATCATTAGAGAAATTGAAGAGTTCATATGATTTAAGAAGAGACATAACATAGACAAAGAAAAAAAAATCAAAATACATGAATTAATTTACACATTGAGATAAACAAAATCATTCCAAAGTAGATGAATGTAAAATTTATATATTTCAAATTTCAATACTAAATAAAATTGTATAGAAGATCAATTTGAATTAAGAGATTGAAAGATTGAGGAAAGAATTAACTACCACATGTGACGCTTTGTGCATCTTTTTCAATAGTTGTGGCACATTTTTGTGCATCTTTTTACTTGTGGGCTTATTTTGTGCCTCTTTTTGAAATTGTGAACCATTGCACATTTTTTTTTTATTTTTGTACATTTGTACATTTTTCAAGAGTAATCTTGATCTTTCCAAAATCAATAATAAAAAATTTCAAATTTCCCTAAGTACAACAATATTTATTGATAAGTAAAATACAAAAATAAGAAAATATCATAATTGCAATAATAGTATAAAAATTATATTAGTCTAATAAGAGACATTAGCTTGGCATTCTTAACTAGATCAAGTTATAGTCACAACTTAAATTTTTGAAAATTAGATTTTCTAATGAATTAAATTCTATGTTGTAATTCAGGATATAGCAATTTCAAGATCAAAAATTTGAAGAATATTCATATAAGCTAACACACATTTCTGAAATGAAATGAAAAATAGTAAAATAAGATAAGATAACTTTTATTGATATCATTTATAGAAGATAATGTATTTTACATGAATGATATCAATACATTGACTATTGAAAAACATATAAAACATGAGATTTTACTAAAACACAACATAAAAATATAAAAATTATCATTGGTCACATCACATCATATCTAATGCAGTAGAGAAAAAACGCATAAAATAAATACATTCATCACTCAGACGGGCCCTGATCTGGAGGAGGTGGCTGGTTGTAGAAATTAAAATAACAGCTCATCATAGTCATATTTAAGTTTATACCATTAATTTACTCTCGCTTCCAACTCATATCCTGATGGTACTGAGCATCCTGCATTTGTAGATGAGTTTCAATTTGATCAAAGCGTTGATCAAAATGAGTTTCAAGACGATCAAACCTGTGAACAAAATCTTGAACATTTGGTTCACCAGCATGTGCAGGTGGAGGTGCTCCCATTTCCTCCTCTGAGTCACTAATAACATCTTGTTCATCTTTATTAAAGATCGCTCAAAAAAGATCCATCATTATAGTAGAATGGCTCCTCTAGATCTTGATCTGGATGGACTATATCATATTTCTTATCCAAAATGTAAGTCACAAGAAGTCCTAAGGCAATATTTTTCTTTCTTTTATGGGAGATATGGCTAATCTCAAAAAGTCTATAAATGTAGTCGATGATTAGTTGGGCTTCATTTATAGGTTGGCTAGTCATGATCAGATAAGTCACAGTAGAAAGAAGAGGTGTGATATTACTTGATCACCACCTTTAGGTATGATGGAGGTGTGAAAGATATGCTGGATGATACGGGCATTGAGATTAAGAGTGGCTACCTTAGGTAAATGACCTACTCCTCTACATCCTCTAATTACTTGATTTATTGTTGTCTAGTCCAAGTCAGAGGAAGAGGTCAAAGTATGGGTTCTAAACCCTTGAGTCCTTACGTTTAAAAATATTCTCAAATCCTCTTTTGTTATCTCTACTTTCTTCTTAAAAACATAAGACCTAATCATAGAATGGTTAGAGTTAAAGGACTTGTTGGCAAGAAAGTAGTGGAAGGTCTCCTTATTGTAGAAATGGATAAGAGTGAGAATGAGGTCAAATCGGGCGGAAGCAAAAAGGTTCAATACCTTAAAGTTGAGTTGTTCTTGAAGAAGAACTCTTGAGGGAGTGATTTTGGCTGAAGCAAACCTAGGGAAGGACTCCTCATTTGCTTTGGACAGGAAGTTTTCACTTGAGTTTTTAGGAGGACCCTTTGCGAGTACCTTTGCTTGCCTAACTCTCTTGCTCAAACTAGCCATGGATGAGATCTAAGGGAATAGAAGATTGAAAGGGATTTTAGAAGTGATGAAATTTGAGTTCAAAACCCTTCAATTTAAAGAAAAAATGAGTTTTCATACAAACGAAAATAATTTTGTCCCGTACGAATTTGGGTTCGTACGTACAAAAAATATTTCGTATGGAGGAACTAATGAGTCCAAAAATGAAATTACACACAAGTTTTGAGGCATCCTTTTGCACAGACTTTTGACCAAACGATCGTATAGATGAATAGATGTTCATTCATGACGATCAGACATTTAAGATCATTTTTATGGCAGTTTGAACCGTCCCGCACATTGAATCGCCACGTGTTCGTATGTACGAACCAAAAGTTCATACGTACGATCATAAATAATGAAACTGAACTTATCCATTTAACTGTCTACAATCATACATACGAATGAATATACATTGTCCGGACGATTGTACAGATGGATAGTAAAATGAAAACTGAAAAGCTGTATGCAAACCGTTTAAATCTGACAGTTAATTCACTACACAATTCGTCCCGTACGAAATGAAATTCATACAGATGATTATCACTCAATTTTAAAGTAAACATTAAAAAATCTAGATGTGAGAATTTTTCAGAAACAAACACAAACACAAAGAAAAAGGATTGAAAAATATAGAAAATCACAAAATAAAAAAGACACAACACACTAACGAAAAAACACACATCAATGTTAAAGAATCATTTTAATTTAGTATTCAAATCGATCACACCAAGCCTTGTTCTTAATGTATTGAAAGTATCAAAGGCTAGTAGTTTTGTAAAAATGTTTGCAAGTTGATTTTTTGTTGAAACATGAATGAGTTTAATTTCTCATTTGGATACATGATCCCTTATGAAATGATGCATGATATATATATGTTTGGTTTATGAATGTTGAATAGGATTTTTGGAAATGCAAATAGCACTAGTGTTATCACAATAAATGGGAATTATGCTTATAATTAATCCTAAATCAATCAATTGTTGTTTCAACCAAAGTACTTGTGCTACACAACTTCCTTATGCAATGTATTCAGCTTCAACAGTAGACAGGGCTACTGAATTTTGTTTTCTACTAGACCAAGAGACTAAAGAATTTCTAATAAATTGACTTGTTCCAGAAGTGCTATTTCTATCAACCCTACAACCTGCAAAGTTAGAATTTGAATAACTAATTATTTCAAATGAAGAGCTAAACTTAGGATACCAAATTCTTAAGTTTTGAGTTCCTAATATATATCTTAAAATCCTTTTTACTACTGTCAAATATGATTCTTTTGGATCTGATTGAAATTTAGCACATAAATAAACACTAAACATGATATCGGGCCGGCTAGCTGTCGAGTAAAGCAAAGATCTAATTATCCTTCTAAATTTCTTTTGATCAATAGATTTTCTCATAGGGTCCTTATCCAACTGAAATGAGGAACTCATAGGTGTACTAACAGGTTTAGCATTGTCCATTTCATACTTTTTACGGGTGTCCTTAACATATTTTGACTGACTAAGAAATGTACCCTCCTTAATTTGCTTAATGCTAAAGCCTAGAAAGTAACTTAAATCTCCCATTTGACTCATCTCAAATTCACTACTCATTATTTTAGAAAATTCATCACAAAAATTTTTATTTGAAGATTCAAAGATGATGTCATCAATATAAATTTGTACAATGAGTATATCCTCTCCAAATTTCTTCAAAAAGAGAGTTGTATCCATACTTCCTTTTTCAAATGATCTTTCAAGTAGGAAGGTGCTCAATCTCTCATACCAAGCCCTAGGTGCCTATTTCAATCCATATAATGCCTTTTTCATTTTGAAAATATGATTTGAGTGTTTAAAATTTTTAAAACCTGGAGGTTGTTCTACAAAAGCATCCTCTTGAATTACACCATTTAAAAAGGCACTCTTTACATACATTTAGTATAATTTAAATCCTCTAAAATAGGTAAAGGCTAACAAAACCCTAATTGCTTCAAGTCTTGGTACAGAGGTAAAAGTTTCCTCAAAATCAATTCCTTCAATCTGATTATACCCCTTAGCTACTAATCTAGTCTTATTTCTAATGACTACTCCTGAGTCATTAATTTTGTTCTTGAATACCCACTTATTTTCTAATAAACTTTGATTCTTTGGCCTTGCAATTAATCCCCAAACTTCATTTCTTATGAATTGATTTAACTCTTCTTGCATAGCCAAGATCCAAAATTCAACCGAAAGTGCTTGATCAATATTTGTGGGTTCTATGGTTGAAATAAAGGCTGAGTGATTGACTTCTTTATTTAATCAACGCCTAGTCCTAACACCCTCACTAGGTTTACTTATAATCAATTCCTTTGGGTGGTTCTTAGAAAATCTTAAATCTCTAGGCAATGAGTTTTTTATCTCCAGATTTTTTTCCAAATTTATTTTCTCAATCTTTTGGAAATTAATTTCTATCTCATTTCTTCAATATTTGGCTTTTCCAAAATTTTTTATTCATCAAATACAACATGTGTGGTCTCCTCAATTAACAAAGTTCTTTTATTCAATACTCTATAAGATTTTCTAACACTTGAGTATCCTATAAAAATACCTTTATCTGATTTTGGATCAAATTTTCCTAAGGCTGATTTTCCATTGTTATGAATAAACACCTTACATCCAAAAATATGCAAATATAATAAATTAGGTGTTCTTCTCTTTAGCAACTCATAGGGTGTTTTATTTAATTTTGATCTAACATTCACCCTATTCAGAACATAACATGCAGTACTAACCACCTCAGCCCAAAAATATTTAGGAAGTGAGTATTCTACCAACATGGCTCGGGAGACTTCTATTAATGTTATATTTTTCCTTTCAATTATCCCATTCTGTTGAGGGGTTCTAAGTACAGAAAAGTTATGATCAATTCCTTTCTCCTTACAAAAATCTTCAATTTTTTCATTCTCAAACTCTCATCCATGATCACTTTGAATAGTCATAATTTCACATCCTAGCTTCCTTTGAATCCAAATCAAAAAGTTTCTAAATTCCTCAAATCATTCACTCTTATGATATAGAAATCTAACCAATGTAAATCTAGAGTAATCATCCACAATCACAAGTCCGTATACCTTCCCTCCTAGACTTACGGTTCCAACTGGTCCAAAAAGATTCATATGTAAAATCTCAAATGGTTTACTAATTCTAAAATATTTACTGGACTGAAAAGAGGACTTCACTTGTTTTCCTAATTGACATGCAATACAAAGGTGGTTCTTAGTAAAGTCTAGTTTTGGTATACCTCTTACTAGGTTCTTTTGGATAACCCTCTTAAAGTTTTTCATGCTAGAATGACAAAGTCTCCTATGCCAAAGTCATGACTCATCATATATAGTTTTTAAATAAAAAACTGTAGGAGTTTTAATACAATTCAAGTCTTGCATATACACGTTGTTTACCCTCATACCCTTTAAAACATCATTACTATTCAGGCTTAATTTGTAGCTAGTAGGAAATAATTTTACATAATATCCTTTATCACATAGCTGGCTAATACTTAACAAATTATGCTTTAAGCCTTCTACCAATAACACATTTTCAATAAAAAAATTCTTAAGATTTCCAATCATACATGACCCAACCACCTTCCTTGTGGTGTTATCTCCAAGTGTAACCTTTCCTCAATTTTTGGCTTCCAGCAATATGAATTATACAGTATCTCCAGTCATATGCTTTAAGCAACCACTGTCAAGGTACCATATGCTCTCACGATGTCTTCTGTGAGAGCGATCCTATAAAATTATTAAACGTTAGACCTGGGAACCCAAATAAGTTTGGGTTCTCATTTTAGCAATTTATAATTAGATGCATGTATAAAATGTCTAGGTTTATGCATCTTAGGTCTCCACACCAAATAAGTTTTCTTCTTCAAAGTACATGTGTGAACTATATGTCCAAACAATCCACAATTATGATATTTGACTCCTGGAAAGGGGTTTCTTAATCTTCTAAAATTTCTCTATCTATTTATGGATTACATAAATTTAGGATACAAAATAGGATTCATAAAATCTTCAAGTCTCAGGGGTATCCTATTTTCCTCGAGAGCTTTTATCGTTAATTTATTAAATGAATTCACTTCTTCTTATATATGATTCGTATAATTAATCCTATAGAATTTTCTCTCAGATTAACCCTTAAAATTTTTAAATTATTTTTCAAGTTCTGTATATATTGATTTTAAACTTTCATGGTTCTTATTCAAATCGTCAAACTCATCAAGCAATTTCATGTGGTTGTCATTAATTAAAGCATGATCTTTTCTAAGAATTTTCTATTCTTTTTGTAATTCATGAAATTCTAAATTCAGACTAGTATGCATTTTCTTTAACTTTTTATATGCATCATGTATGTGTTCATAAACTTCAAAAAGTTCATTGTAAGTCAGGACACATACCTCTTCTTGATATGACTTATCAAGATTATCAACCATTAAGCATAGATTAGTGAATTCCTTTTTCTTTTCAGTCTCTAACAAGTCTGAAGTTGAGTCAGCCCAGAAAGCTCTTTGGAATTTCTTATTTTTCATCTTCACAATTGGTTTCTCCTCTACCTTCTCCTTGTTAGGAGTGGCTTTGAGTTTTGAGAAATCTGACTTAATTTGTCCAGGTTTCCTGCACTCATAGCAAATAACCTCATTTAAAACCTTGACATTTCTATTAAATTTATCTCTATTCCATTGATGGAGTCTCATTTACTTCATCTTTAAAAAACTTTTGAATTGTCTAGTCATCAGTGCAATGTCATCTTCATCCTCAGGTTGTGAGGTTCACTCTCTAACTCCTCCACTTTTAATGCTATGTTCTTCTCCCTTCGTGGTTCACCTGCATCAATCTTTTTTTGACTAACTCCTTGCTCGTAAGAAATTAACAATCTAAGAAGATTGTCAATAGAGTAAATGTTTAGATCTTTAGACTCTCTAATTGCAATTATTTTAGCATCACAAGTAGTAGGCAAACAATGAAATATCTTATTAACCATTTCAGCATTTATTAGTTCCCTACCCAATGCATGTAAAGAGGTGATTATTTGTGTGAATCTTGTGTACGTGTCAGAAATGGATTCATTTGGTTTCATGCAAAATAATTCGTAATAATGCAACAAGATATTAAGTCTAAATTGTTTAACTTTATTAGTCCCCTCATAAGTTATACAAATTCTATCCCATATATCCTTTTCACTCTTGCAAGTGAAAACCCGCATGTAATATTCTGATTTAAGAGTATAAAAGAAATTATTCAAGCATTTGGCATTTAGTTATGCTAAGTCACGTTGTTCTACTGTCCAGTCCACAAAAGGTGTTTAAACTCTAACTCCATCAACTAGTCTAGTTGGTTTTGTATACCCTTCCTGAACTAAGATCCACATACGATAATCAAGTGACTGTAAAAATGTAGACATATGTGTTTTCCAAAAATCAAAAGGAATATTGTCGAATAATGGAGGTCTAGTTATAGAGTAACCCTTAGGTGTATTTCATTTTCCAAATGTAGCCATGTATGTTAAACAAAAAGTAGTCTAAACTTATGATTTTGAAATAATGCTCTGATACCACTTGTTGAAACTTGTTCAATATGAATTAGGTTGTTAAACCTAAGCTTATATCCTAGTGGCTAACAAAGAGGGTGTGGGAGGGGGGGGGTGAATTGGTAATTTAAAAAGTTTCCCTCTTTAATTTTTAAACTGATGAAAACTTTAATGATTTTTTTGTAAAAAGATTTGTCAACCATAGATCAATAGAAAAAGTAAAGTAAACAAAAAAAAAAGAAAAGTAGCAAAAAATAAAAACACACAAGATTTATAGTGGTTCGATCAAACACAACCTATATCCACTCCCCAGAGGCACCCTCAGAGTATTGCACTAATACCAATAGTGTCTCTTCTTTTGTCCCACAGCAAGGCGGAGAAGCATTCACAAAACTCTCTTCCACCACTACCCGGTGCGGTAGAGAACCGTCATCCTTTTACACCTTCCAAGTGTAGGCAGAGTATTTCATGCTATTCACACTCTCCAAGTGTAAACAGAGAACCTTCCCGCTGTTGACACTCTCCAAGTATAGGTAGAGAACCTTTCATCATTTCACACTCTCCAAGTGTAGGCAGATAACCTTTCATCTTTTTACACTCTCCAAGTGTAGGTAGAGAACCTTCCGTCCTTTCACACTCTCCAAGTGTCAAAAAAGAATCAGATCTCGTTGAAAGATCTTCTCAAAAGAAATCTAGAAGGACAAGAGAAAAGATTGAAGTAATCACAATTCATAAAGTTAAGATCCTTACCTTTAAGTACCAAGTGAATCCTTCACGCTCCAATGGTAAGAACTCTCTTTCGAACACTTTCTCTCACTCTCTCCTTCACACTTCTTTCAGTAAGCATGAAGACCAATGAACAAAAAGATTACAAGATAATTTTAAGCGGACCTTATATATGAAAGACACAAAAAACTGTCCAAAAACTACTAGTTTTCAATTGTGTACACACTCAATCATCATGTACGATCGTGATTTCGTCCTGTACGAATAGTGTAAAAACTATTGCATATGAACCCAATGTATATTGGTACAAATAACTTCATAATCGATCATCATCCCGTATGAACTAAGTTCGTCTGGTATAAATAGTTATATCAATGGTTCATTTGGACAAAACTGCAAGATGATCCAAATTTTCAAGGAATAGAGGACTTCATCCTGGGATGAATATAGAAGTTCGTCTGGATGATTAGTTCAAGTCATGTGTCCAGAGGGCATCGTCTTGGAATGAATAGGGTGAATCATCTGGACGATCTGTTCAATTCAAGGATCCAAAGGACATCGTTCTGGGATGAATGGGGTGAATTGTCTGGACGATCCGTTCAATTTAAGGATCCAAAGGACATCATCCTGAAATGAATGGTATACTTCATCTGGATGATTAGTTCAAAGTGAGAAATAAGAGGACATCATCTTGGGATGAATGGCACACTTCGTTTGGATGAATAGTTCAAAGTGAGAATCTAGAGGATATCGTCCAGGGATGAATAGGAAAATTTGTCTAGACGATCAGGACTTAGAAAAATTTTCTCACTTCCTGTTTGTTCCATTGCTCTCTGAGGGGTGTAACTGACCTGATCATCCCATACAAACCTGGTTCATCCCGTACGATCATTGTAAGAAATTTTGATTTTTATAAATCTCTCTAAATGTGTGTGTGCTAAGTTACTCAATTACAATCACACTATCTCAAATTTAATAAATTGAAAAATATAGACTTCAATTTACAAAATATTTTAAGTTGGATTTGATTTGAAGTCTTCATTAGTCTGGATTTCGATTATCCTGAAATGTTAGTCCACACAAGAGCAAAAATAATTCTTCCCAAAAAGTGTTAGAAAAAATAATAATTAGAATAATAATATTTGGAATCATCAAAACTATATAAGTTGAAAGAAATGTAAAACATGCAAAAGCTAAGTAGCAACTCTCTTAACAATAAGAAATATAGGACCCCTCTATTTTTAATAGAGGTTGGTGAGAGACATCTAATTGGGCCAGCCTTGGTTAATGATGCAACTAAGAAGATCCATTTGATTAGAGACTAATTAAAGGTTGTACATGAAAGCAACTGATAATATTTTGATGTTAAGAATTAGGCTATAGAATTTAAGGTATGAGATTATGTATATGTGAGATAAGAATAATGAAAGGTATTACCAAATTTATTCAAAAAGAAAATTAAGTCCAAGGTATGTTAAACCATTTAAAGGGATTGAAAGGATTTAGAAATCTACCTACAGCGATCACATGTCTTAAATTCGTAATATATTCCATATGAAACTTCTAAGAAAATGGATATCTTGTTTTGGAAATAAGATATCTATTGAATATATCCAGGCATGTTTGAATTGATCTATAGAAATGAACTAGAGAGAGTTCTAACCTATGATATCAAACAGTTTAGAAGTAAACAGATTTTTATGTTGAAAGTTCAATGGAGGAGTAATACTGAAAAAGAGGCTACTTAGGGAAAAAGTCTGATATGAGATAGTTAAACCCTAATCTATTTATGTGATATATGACCATAGTTTTGAAATGACAATGAAAACATCTTGTGATTTCCCTGTCATACCACAACACGATGGATATCCTATTTTGTTAGGTTTTAACGAGATTTTGTGGTATTGAAGAAATAATTTTGGAATGTATCAAAAAGTAGAGCCATATAAATTGATCTGTAAATCACGTGTGGTAGTTTAGTGTTAGTATGGGTGTTCATTTCTAATTTTTTCACGTGCATGTGCATCTAATTATGTGTTTTGTGAGTTATGGATTTGTCAGAACTAGAAATGATTGATGGATAGAGTTCTAGTCAGACATCTTCTATATATAATCGATAGTTAGTTTTGATACACTTCAATAATTTATTAGTATGATAACCCAAATGATGGGTGAGGCATAGAGCAAGGTTTTTACTATGAGATTTAATTAAATAAATAAACATCTACAAATGTTTTTAGATTAAAGCCTCAGAGGTTTGAGGGTGCTTTAAATACCAGGGAAGTAGAGAATTAGTCGAGAAGACTAAAGAAGACATTTAACTATATATAGTATCCTCTTGAGAGGAATGTATTGTTGGTAGTCTTTATATTAGATAGGGAGGTAGAGCATTAGTGAAAGGGCCAGCATGAGGATAAGTTCTAGGGGAGATTGAATTCTCTGATTATCCAAAAAGAGTTCTTAAATGTGTTTTGATCCTTGCTTTAACCACCTTCCATATGATAGCAAATTTAGGAGCCTTTATGAGGCTTATTCAGGGGAGCAGGATTGTGATACAATATGAGGAAGAGTTCACTGCTTTTGTTAGACATGCTCCATAGTTGATTATCACTCCCATGGAGAAGTGTTATAAATTTTTGAGGGGACTTTGAAATAGTTTGAGACATCCACTAGTGACATTTAATATTTTTAATGTTTTTATCTTATGGAGGGAGCCCAATTGATAAAGAATGATTTGATGATGATTTAGTAGTGATGGATATCTTGTAGGAAAAGGTTTAGTGGTGAGATAAGTAGTTGTTAATTTTCTTGGAAGAAGAGCTGATTCATACTTGGGGAGTCCAGGAAAGGTGGACAATCTGTGCCTATGGAAGCTCCGAGTAGGGGTAATTTTGTTAGTTTTGGGAGCTTTATCAGTGGGGCACTTGTGTGTAAGATTTGTGAAATAATTTCACTTTTATCAGTGTTATAGAGTTACTGGCTACTTTTTCAGATTTGGACAAGTGGGAGACAAGATGGCTGAGTGTCTATAGGTAGGGTTTAAATAACAATATGAGCCTAGATCTGAGAGTTCTATCATACCAGTAGGGGGATTGAAGGTAGTTTAACAACATGCATTTTTTGATGGACTATTTAGTAGAGGCATTTCTTAGGTTCTATTATAAGGAGGACATCTAGCAGTGGTCAAAGAGAGTTTGGTAGTTTTATTGCACCAACTCAAATTCACTAATGTGTGTAGAGTTTTACATATAAGGAGGCTAGTGTTTCCCAAATGTTGTGTTAGCAGTAAATGAATTATTGATGAAATAAAACATCCTCATGAGAGGAAGGTACCACTGACTATGTTTTTATTAAATTATGAGGCTGAGTGTTGGTGGTTATGTTGCGGATCTATGGTTTATGATTTTGATGATAGCAAACATTCCTTATTTCTCTACTATTTCCTTATGTGCTAACGTTTCAGGTCCACACGATCAGACTACAATTTGGAACCAGCTCAAGATTGGGTAGACTAAGTCTGTGTCAGTTTGTAATCTTTTTCTCCTTCTGATCGTCCCAAATCGTCCCGGGCTGATGAGATGAATTTGTACTGATCGGCTAGGACGATATATATATCGTCCTGGACGATAATGTCGGCAACTTGCATTAATGAGCTCATTTTTAGCTCTTCTATTTAATCTATGACAAGGCACTTTGTAAGTTTCTTTGGTAGCCATTGTAGCTTGTTCTTGTGGGAGAAACTTGAAGAGAGAGCTTGAAAGGGAGAGAGGAAAGGGTGGAGTTTGAGAGGGAGAAGATCCTGTGAGGGGGAGGAACTCAAGGGAGTGTGGTGGGGGATCCACACGATTGCTCCGGCAAACTCGCACCTTAGTACCATTGGATTCAAGGCTTGTCTCGAGGTAAGTTCACCAAAGAAGAAGATCTCCTTGGTGTCAAAGGACCCGGCGACTCCACCATACCGGGGAAGGTGGAACTGATTTTGTAAGGGCTTCTCCGCCTAGCTGTGTGGGCTAAAGGAGAGTCACTTTTTAGTGTAATACTTGGAGGGCGCCTCTAAGGAGTGGACGTAGGTCAAGGTTTGAACGAACCACTATTAATCTGGTGTGTTCTTTTCTTATTATTACTTCTGCATTATTTTCTTCCGCACTTTGTTTGTGGTGATTTGGTTTGAGTTTTATCTTTGATTTTAAAGTTATCCAATTCACCTCTCTCTTTGTTAGCTTTGGGCCAGTTCTATAGGGCTTAACATCCCTAACAAACTTTCAAGTGGTATCAGAGCACTTTCTAGTGTCATCTGAGCACTTTCAGGTTAGGCTAATAAAAATAGAATATTTAAGGAATGCTAAACTCCCTAATTAGCTTGGAGGAGTTCATAATTATATTTAAGTTGGATTTGTGCCTCATACATGATAGCATATTTAAGAGACTATTCTCAGATTAATTCAAGGGTGTGGGATGATTATATAGTATGAGGAAAAGTTTATTGCCTTTTGCTAAGTTAGCTCCACTACTAGTTAGCACCACTAAGATAAAAATGTTATAGGTTTATGAGAAGGATTCTAGATAATTTGAGATAGGCATTAATTTCCTTTCATCTTTTTTTTTTTTTTATTTCCTTGAGTTAGTAGAGAGGGCTCATTTAATAGAGATTAATTTAATGGCTAGTCAATAGTGTTGGGATGCTAGAAGGAAGAGGTTTGATAGTGAGACTTCTAGTAGTGAATTTTTTTGGGAAGTGGATTAAGTTTGAGCTTGAAAATTCCAAGAGAAGTGATAAATTTGTGTTAGTTCCTAGTGTTGGCAGTATGACAAATTTTGATGATTTTGTTTGTGTGGCACCTATGATTCAAAGTTGGGTCAAGAGATATTATTATTAGGGCTAAGGGATGATAAGATATTGTGTTAGATATGGTCAAACTAAGCATAAGATAGTTGAGTGTCCACAGGCAGGACTTGACAAATGTTTTAAACATAGATGCAATAGTTCAATTTAATTTATAGGAAAATTGAAGGCAATTCTACCATGCATGTTTATTGAGGGATCATCTAGTAATTTAGTGGTTCTAATTCTATAGCACAGAGACCATTTGAGAGTAGTTAGAGAGAGGATGATAATTCTATTTCTATAGCTCCAGTTTAAGCATGAGTGTATAGTTTAACTTAGCATAAGGTCATAGATACTCTAGATGTAGTTATAGGTATATCTTATATTTCAAATCTATCTTGTCATATTTTATTTGATTCTAGAGTCAGGCACTCATTTATTTTTAAGAGGTATTTTGATTTGCTACACTTATCTTTCATATTATTATATTTTTCCTTATAAGTTACCATGTCAATTAGAGATGGTATTATAGTTAGTATATTTTTGTAATATTAAAATATCTGATATAAAGTGGAGACTTAGTTTAGTACTATGTTTTATTACTTAATTTGATTTTATTTAAGATATGGATTAGTTGAGTCAAGCAAAGATTTTATTATTTATTTAAGAAAAAGAGTTACTTTATTTTTGGGTAATGAGAGTTATCTATTTTAAGGAGTTTGAGGTGTTCTATCATTTCGGATTTATACTATGCAAGTGGACAGGTTGTGGAGGAAAGGATGTATGATATTTTTTGCATCTATTTAGGATAAGATTGTAAAATCTTGATCTCTGTATGAATTCCTGATAATAAAGAAAATTTTTGATATTATTTTTGAGGAGTTAGTTAGTTTAGCTTTGCTTAGGGAGACCATGTTCTGCATTGATGTATTTTTTGGTACGGCCTTGATATCTAAGGCTATGTATAGGATGACACATAAAGAACTTCAATAATTGAAGGTATAGCTTCAAGAGTTCATTGACAGAGGTTTCATCCCTCCTAGTGTATCTTCATAAGGATAACCTATTTTATTTATAAATAAAAAGATGATATCATGCGTATATGTATTGAATACATAAAATTGAATAAGTTGTTAATATAAAATAAGTATTCACTACCATGGATTGATATTATATTTGATTAACTTGTAAAAGCTTCTATTTTTTCCAAATTTAATATACGATCTAGATTTTATATGGTTAGGCTGAGAAAAGATATGGCAAAGACTCCATTTAGTACCAAATATGGGTATTATGAGTCCTTAATCATATCTTTCGGGATGACTAACAAACCTGTTTTTTAATGGATATGTTGAACATGATATTCAAGCAATATCTAGATCTTTTTGTGATTATATTTATAGATGATATTCTAGTTTACTTAGCTTTTAAGGATAATGTAGTACATTTAAGAATTATTCTGGAGATGTTAAGACATCATCAGCTATATACAAAATTTATGACTGTGAATTCTAGTTGAAGAGCATCTCATTTTGAGGCATGTTATAAGTAATGTTGGTATCTCTATAGATTCTTATAATGTTCAGGCTATTGGTGATTGACTGAGGCCTACTACTATATGTGACATACACAATTTTTTAGGCATGGCTTATTATTATTAGAAGTTTATAAAAGTATTTTCTCAATTTTCTACACCTCTGATAAGGCTGATTCAGAAGTTAGTGCCTTCATTTTGACATCAAATTGTGAAGCTAGCTTTAATGAATTAAAGAATTATTTGACATTTGTTCCAATTTTGACAATTCTATTAGATAAAGAGGAATTTCAGGTGTTCAATGTTCCTTCACTTAAAGGATTGAGATACGTTTTATTGTAGCATAGAAAGGTTATGACATATGCTTCTAGGTAGTTGAAGTTACATGAGATAAATTATTTTACACATGACTTGGAGCTTGCTGCTAGTATATTTGGTCTAAAAATATGTATGCACTAATTATACAAAGTCATGTGTGATATATTCACTGATCATCAAAATTTGAAATAGATATTTACTCAGAATGATATAAATCTGAGATAAAGGAGGTGACTTGAGCTAATTAAAGATTATGACCTAATTATTCAATATCAACCTAGTAAATTTAATATAGTTCAATATGCTCTAAGCAAGAAGTCTTCTAAAATTTTTAGTTTTCTACTTACTTTGGATGAATTTATTATTCATGACATGGAAATGCTATAGTTTGAGGTGATTAATATTGCTTCTATTGATTAGAATTCTTTCTCGCCCAGATTATTATCCAACCACCTTTATAGAAAAGAATTCAGGAAGCTTAAAAGTCAGATATAGAGTATCTATAGGTGATTAATGAAATTAAGTCTTGTAAGAAACCTGAACTATGATTATTTGATTTTTGAACTATATCGTACAAGAACAATCTATGGGTTTATAATTTTGGAGATCTAAAAAGTATATTCTAGTGGTCTAGATTGAAGGAAGATGTAGTAGATGTTTTTACCAATTGTGAACCATATCAGTTAGTAAAAGATGAACATTAGCAATTGTAAGGTCTTATACAATTATTACCAATTTTAAAGTGGAAATGAGAGGAAGCAATGATGAATTTTGCTATGAGATTTTCTTGATCGATGCAAGGACATGATGTTATTTAGTTGTGGTAGATAATGTGATAAAGTCTGCACATTTTATTTTGATCTAATAATTTGATTCATATTGGAACAAGTGTATGTGCAAAAATTATTCGACTTAATATAATGATGAAGTTAATAATTTTGAATAAAGATAGAATATTTACTTCTAAGATCTGAGAGGTATTCAGCAAGGTTTAGGCACTATGATGTACTTCAGTATAGCTTTTCATCTGCAAATTAATGGACAATCTAAAAGTATTATTCAAGTATTGGAAGTTCTTTTGAGATTATATATTTTGGATGTTAGTGAAATTTGGGAAGATCACATTTCTCTAATTGAATTTGCTTACAATAATAATTTTTAGTCAAGTATAGGTATGGCCCCTTACGAAGCTCTATATGGTATAAAATATAGGATCCCACTATCTTGGTTAGAGGTGGGAGATAGATGTTTAATTTGCCCATTTGTGGTTAATGATACAACTGAAAAGATTTTTATGATCAGAGATAGATTAAAAGAGGCATAAGATAGGCTTAAAAAGTATTATGATGCAAAATATTGATATGTGAAACTTTAGGTAGAGACTTTGTATATGTCAAAATCAAGCCAATGAACGGCATCAATAGATTTGGAAAAGAATGAGGGTTTAGTACAAGGAACATTGGACGGTTTGAGTTAATTGAAAGGATTAGTAAGTTAGCTTATAGGTTACAGTTGCTAGAGCAAGTTTTATATTCATAGTATATTCCATATGTTATTTCTAAGGAGATGAGTATTTAATTTTGAGATTTGAGTATCTACTTAAGAGATTGAGGTTCTCTGAATATGAGCTATAAATAGGAACCAAAAAGAATTTTTAGATATGATGTTAGAAGAGTGAAGAATAAATAGATCCCAATGGCCAGCTCTTGAAACCTAAAATTGAAGGAGAAGCTACTCAAGAGAAGGAATCTAAAATGAGACAGTTATAGCATGTTCTATTCCATTGGTCTTAGATTGGAAATATCGATGACGATATTTTTCTAAGGGGAAAATTGTAATACCTACTAAATTTGTGCATAGTTACACTTATTATATCTATGTTTTGTTAGCGTAATGAAGTCAAATTTTTTTGCATTCATGTCTTCTGCATGTGTTTGTAAGTGTTTTGTATGCATGAGCGTGTTTGAATATGTTTCAAGGCGGGTGTGAGGGGTTTGTGTGCATGTATAAATAATGTTGTTTTTTTCCCAATCGAGAATTGTGGCACTGGGTTGGAAATTTTGCAACATTAAACTCTTTAAAAGAAGTTTGGAAAATGAACTAATGCTGTGGCACTGGGGTCAGGCACTATGGTGATGTGATCTCTTGTGGAAATTGCAATGATGCTACATGTTCAAGCTCTATGGTGCTAGGATAAATTTTTATAAAAAATATAAAATATATTTAAATTTATTTTTAAAAAATATTTTAAAATCCCCCTTTTATGATGGTTAGAGAGAGAGAGGGAAATCCTAGCAAGAGAAAGTTAGGTTTTGGTGCCTCCGATCAATTTTCTACTATCTATTCAGTTCAAAAAATTATTTGAATTGAGGTAGATTACATTTTACCTATCTCAAATTTTTACAAAATCAAGTCTTCCTTAATTTATTTAATATTTATGTTCTACATAACATTAAAAATATAAGGTTTACCACACCATATTTTAATACAAACAAAGAAAGGGGGTTTTTTAATTTTTTGATAAAAATATTTTTTTTGGTATTTTGTAAAATTTTTAAGATAGAAATCCTTTCAAATAATAATAAATACCTGAAGATTGTAAAGTTGAATTGTAAATCATAAAAAATATAAGTTTTAGTTGCTTTGTATTTATTAAGATTGAAGATGAGGTTTTATCTTATTGAACACACCCTTGCTATTTATGTAATCTCAGTAAAATGTTTAAGTAAGAGTAGATTCACACAAAAGGATAAACTAAGTCCTTTATTTATTGTAATTATTTGGACGAAATTAATTTCCCAAAGCTTTGCTAATTACGTAATTTTTTTTTGTTTTCTTTCTTGTGAATAAACAACAAAAGTAGAAAATAGCCTTTAGGACAACAAAACTGAACTTTAGAGAATAAACAAGTCTCGACTTCCTAGGCACCTCAAGCCTTGTTGTCTTGAAAAAAAAAACTTTTGCAATGGAAATATCAAAGTTTCTATTTATGATTTGTGCCTTTAGGCTTCTTGAACTTTGCATTATTGGAAACTTTGGATATGAGTCATATCTTGTTTTTGGTGGAGGGGGGAATCAGGGGAGGTCTATTTAGGAATGGGGAGAAATAGTATTATTTTAATTTTAGACAAAATTTGAGCTAGAATTTCCAACTATGATAGGATATATTTTATTCAGAATAGAATTTCAAGGAACTTTATATCATATGTTTAGAATATTAGGGAGCTAATGGAGGTGTTTTATGGCTTTTAGGTGAGTTTTTAAGGAGTTGTGAGTTTATTAAGTTAGCTACTTGTAATACAAAATTACCTCATTATTGCTATATTGGCTAGCTTTGGTATCTTTAGGATAATCAAGATGTGAGGTCTTAGGCAATTCCATTTTTTTTGTGGGGGACACAAGGGGAGTGTTTGGAGTTGTTGTAGGGGTGGAGATAATGAAGGAGGCTAGACCAATCTAGTGGGCGAGGAGTTTTGTTGGAGTTGACCAAAGGAGATAAAAAGGAAACTAAGGACTCTTAAAAAACTGAAGGGATCATAAACTAAGATTCAATAAGGAGAAGATAAACTAACAAATCTTTCTATATTATATTTGTATAAGCAAAAAATAAATTTATTTGATGATTCTGCAGAGTGCAAAGCATGTTTGCAAAGCCTATGGATGACCAAGGAACTTTTGTAAATCCTTAAAAGATAAAAAAATATGTTTAAATAGTTTGATAGAATTAACTATGGAAAAAAGGAAAAAAAATGTAAAAAAAAAATGTTTAAGAGTTTCCATGGAAGGATTTTGAGCAAGCCAAGAAAGAAAGGTACAGTGGTTTTGAGGGTATACCATCTTTCAATATCCCTCATTCTTTGGTTACTATGGATTTCTTGACATTAAGGAATTATATTTTAAGATTTCTAATTATTTCTTATTAACTTTTGTGGGAAGAAGGCAAGTCAAGAACTTTCTTGGAGAGTTTTGCATGCTAATGAACCTTAAACTTAATATAATGCCTTAATTTATGAATTTGTTCTTATCCTTTGTATTAATGCTGCATCTACTTCATTGGAATTCAAAAAACTCTTCTCTTTAGAGTTAATGATTTTAGTTTAACATTTGCTACTATAATTGATGATTGGCATTTTATGGTACCATATACTTCTGCTTTATTTTAATATTGAATGAAATAACATAAATATTTATATTTTAGAATTTATATTATTATAGCCCTAACTTGAATGTTCCATGAGCTATTTTGGTTACTCCAATTCAAGATTCTTTCTAATTACATCCTTATACTCAAATTTTATTAATATACGATCATCCATGTCTTGCCTTATTTATCTCAGCAAGAGTTTGTTAAGCCTACTTTCGAATATGAATAAAGCTTGACTACTTCTCTGTGTCTTAATTTTACTTTTTTTGGTCCTTTAGTTCTAGTTTTTCAATTTTTAAATAGAATATCCTAGACTTCATTCTTTATAATAGTAGAGTAGGGTTTAGGGTAAATATTTCTTATTATTTAGATTTTAGTTGTACAATATTTCTATCTTAGGATAAAGCTTTGAACAGAAGTATCTAGAATGAGAATTTGACAAACACAAGATTTTGTATGGATCCTTTTTCATTATAGTTAACCTTGCACTAAAAGCTAAGGTGCCATTTCTTTTCTCTTCTTTTATAGAGAATAAGACTATGCCCCTCATTTCAGTCCAAGCTAAAATGAAAGAATAGGGAAATGTCTCCACTGATCTCGATGTGTAATGTTAGATTTTTTCCAAACCAAGCAACATGACAATTGGTTTTTATTTTATTTTATTTTATTATTTTAGGACGGTTCTAAAACTGCGCTATTTTTATTAGTTTAAAAAAATTTCCATAAACCAATGTTCATGTTAAAGTTGAACTGACTCATGGATTGAATATTTTTTAAGTGTGTTATCTTCTTCTAATTTGTTTTCTCTCTCTATTTTTTTTGCTTCCATCATTAGTATCAAAGTTTAATTGGAGAATGACAGCGAGTTCATGTACCAATAATTTACAACCTGAGGTTCCCAAATTCACAGGGAAGAACTACAATCAATGGAGTATTCAAATGCGGGAGGTGTATTAATCTTAAGAGTTATGGGAGATTATAGAGAGTGGTTTTCATAAGCCCAAAGTTGAGGTAGTTGTGGAAGAGGATTTTGTATAGGAAGAGGCTCTTTTGGTGGAGGAATAGGTTCTTTTGGTACTTGAGGAAGAGGTCATGTTAGTAGAGGAGAATCATGACAAAGTGATGGAAGTGAAGTTCAAGGTGGAGCTCATGGTAATGGAGAAGTGCAATTAGTCATGGACATGGCTTTAGAGGTAGAGGAAGAAGAAACCTTGCTAATATCATATGCCACTTTTGCAAAAATTATGGACACACTTATTGATTTTGTTGTAAGAGACAGGAGAATGAAGAGGAAAATGTTGTTATGATGCAAGAAAAATTAGTGGAGAAAAGGTGAAGACGTAATGTTTCTTACATATAATAAGGAGTTTTGGAGATTTGGTAGATGTATGATTTATTGATAGTGGTTGTAGTAATCACATGACTGACAATAGAAGCTTGTTTTCAACTTTGGATAACTCAATCCAAAGTGAAGTACGTGCAGAAGATGACAATAAATTATTTATGGAAGGAAAATGTTATATTTTGGTGCAAACAAAGAAGGGAGAAAAAAAGATATTGGATGTCTTATATGTTCCAAATATTAAGTATAATTTGCTTTGTGTTGGGCAACTAAATCAAAAGGGATATGTGTTGATGTTCTCTCTTGATACTTGTACCATTAAAGTCAAGCATGGATTTTTGATAGCCAAGTTGAAGGTGACTAAAAAAAAATGTATCCCATGAAGATGATTTGCAGTCTAAATGGTTGTTTGAAAAATTTCATATAGAATCACTCAAGATTATGACATTGCAGATTTGGTCACTTGAGTTCAAATACACTTTCTTATATGAGCCAAAAAATATAGTTGATGGACTTCCACATATTAAAGTTCAAGGCAAGATCTATGAGGCATGTGTTGCAGGAAAGTAGAGTAGAGCACCATCTCCAATTGGAAAATCATAGAAAGCCTTGAACCTTTGGAGCTTATTCACTCTAATTTATGTGGACTGATAAACACTTCTTCTATTGGACGTAATCGTTGTTTTCTTACTTTTATTGATGATTATAGCAGAAAAATTTGGGTGTATTTTCTAAAAGAGAAGTCACAAGTATTTGAATACCTTAAATATTCAAAGCACTCATGGAGAAGGAGAGTAGATATTTCATTAAGGTGTTGAGGAGTGGTAGAGGTGGAGAATATGTTAATCTTTAAATGCAAACTTATTTGAAGGAGAATGGGATATGCCATCAAATAACGACTAGATACACACCACAAAAAAATGTAGTAGCTAATAATTTGAATAGAACCAATATGGGATTAACGAGGAGTATGTTGAAGGAGAGGCAAGTGCCTAATTTTCTTTGGGCTAAAGCTATGTCATGTGTTATTTATTTATTGAATAGAGAAACATAAAAAAACACTCCATCTTAAACCCCTTTTGAAATTTGGAGTGGCCATAAGACTATCGTGGATCACTTGAGAGTATTTGGGAGTGTTTCTTACATTCATTTACTTGATTAAAAGAGAAGGAAGTTGGATGAAAAATTTAAGAAGTGTGTGTTTATAGGATACAGTGAAAGGTCTAAAGTCTATAAACTGTATAATCATACAACAAAGAAAGTGGTAGTAAGTAGGGAGGTGAGATTTGAGGAGAATTTTGCTTGGTATTTGCTTGAAAAAAGACAACAAGGATGATTTAAAAGTTGTGGGAAATTCAGAAAAAATTATTGATGATGTTGAGCAACAAACACTACTGCACACTACAATAAGATTAGGAAAATCATCTAATAATGGTATGGAAAAGGTGAAGACAAAAATCTTGAAGGAGATAAATGACACCATATACTATAATGAGAAGTAGTCTTAATTTGATTTTTATGTAGATGATGAACCCTTAACTTTTAGTGAGAAAGTTATAGATGAGATATGAACGCATGCCATAAAATAAAAGATTAATGTAATTGAGAGAAATAACACGTGGAGTTTGGCCTCCCATCTAAAGGTAAAAATTCCATTGGTGACAAGTAGGTGTATTAAGTGAAGAAGAATGTTGATGGCGATGTAATCAAATTTAAGGCTAGACTTGTTGTTAAATGGAACAACCAGAAGTATGGGATATATTTTGAAGAGGTACTTGCATTGGTTGCTAGATTTGATATCATCAAATTACATTTCTATAATATTCAATAAAGTCTAATTTTGGTGTCTTAGAGAGAGAAGCTCCTAGTAACTTAGAGAGAGAAACTTGTTTTTTTTTATTTCTGCTTCCGCTATTTTGGAGGGTTTCACATCAATGACGGTTGATGAGGCAGCGTCCACTGCTGGTCACTGGAGTTCTTTATCCAATCCCATTTTCTTTGGTAATTATTTTTCTCTTGCGTGTACTAATATTTTAGGGAAAGTATACTTCGGATTATTGAAGACTTCAAATCAAGATTCATTTAGAGTTTATTATATTTGAATTATGTATTTTTCACTTTATTAAGTATGAGAGATTGTGATTATAATTGAGTAAGTGAACAAACACACACCGGGAGAGAGTTAAAAATTCATATTTTTTAAGCTGATCATACTGTATGATCTTTGTTTGTACGGGATAATCTAGTTAGTTTTTTTCTCTAAGGAGCAGTCGAACGAATAGAATAATTTTTGTTAAGTATAAATACTGTACGAACCTAGTTCATATATGCTTTCATGAGTACAAACTTTCTAGGTTCTAGGTCGCATAAAAATAATTTTTTAAAGTATGGATCATACTATACGAACCTAGTTCAAAAATGGTTTCACGAGTACAAACTTCTCGGGTTCCAGGTCATGTAAAAATAAATTTTCTAAGTATGGATCATACTATATGAACCCAGCTCGTATATGCCTTCCAGAGTATGAAAATGTGAGGTCCCATTTCGTCCCAACGTTTCGTACAGGACGAACTTCATTCATACCGGGCGATTAGCAAGTATGAAATAATTTCATACTGATTCACGATAGGTTCATATGCAATAGTATTTAAATAGTTCATATGTATGAAACACGATCGCATTGTACGATCATCTATGCTCAAAATTGAAAATTCAGTATTCTGGATGATTTTTTATCTTTTGTATAAAAGATCCATTAAACCCTGACGTAAAAAATCATCACTTTCATGATTTTTCAAGGGCAATTGAAGGAGAGAGTGTGAGAGAGTGTTTGAGAGAGATTTCTTACTAATAGAGTGTGAAGGGTTCACAAGATTACTCAAAGGTAAGGATCTCTATGTGATTTATGTTTTTCAGTCTTTCTCTTATCTATCTAGATTACTCGTGATGGAGAAGATCCAGTTCTCTTCCAACACTTGGAAAGTGTAAACAGCCAAAAATTCTTTGCTGACACTTGGAGAGTGTGAACAGCCGATGATTCTCTATTGATCCTTGGAGAGTGTGAAAGGATGATGGTTCTCTGCTGGCACTTAGAGAGTGTGAAAGGATGATGGTTCTCTGCTAACACTTGGAGGGTGTGAAAGGATGATAGTTCTCTACCGCATCGGGGATTGGTGCAAGAGATTTTTTTGTAAAAGCTTCTCCGCCTTGCTGTGGGGGAAAGGAGAGACACTTTTGTTAATAGTACAATACTTGAAGAGGGAGTCTTCAGGGATTGGATGTAAGTCTTGTTTAATCGAACCACTATAAATTTTTATGTCATTTAAATTTATGCATTTTATTTACTACAAGTTTTTATTATGTGGTTGAAAAGCTTTGTTTTAAAACTTTAATTAACTTACTTCATAAATTAACGGTTTCAAATTTTAAATCTAATATTTTTTTTTAAATTATCAATTCAGCCCCCTCTTAGTTAGCCTTGGGACATTAGTTTAGGTTTAACAACCTAATCTAGATTCAACAAGAATCAACAAGTGGTATCTGAGATGTTTCACAACCATAAGTTTAGACTACTTTTTGAAAAATGAACAGGACTACTTTTGGAAACCAGAATACACCAGAAGGTTACTCGATCACTAGACCTCCTTTATTTGATAACATTCCTTTCGATTTTTGGAACACGTATATCTATATTTTTACAGTTACTAGCTTATCATATATGGATCTTAGTTCAAAAAGGGTATATAATACCAATTAGATTAGTTAATGATATTAGAGTTAAAACACTCTTTGCAGATTGGACTATAGAAGAACATGACTTAGCATAACTTAATGCAAAATATTTAAATTATTATTTTTTGTGCACTTAAGTTAGATGACTACATGTGAGTTTCCACTTACAAAAGTGGAAAGGGCATATGGGATAAATTTTGTATTACTTATAATGAGACTAATAAAGTAAAATAATGTAGATTAAATATCTTATTGCATGACTATGAATTATTTTATATGAAACCCAATGATTCTATTTCTAATATGTACACAAGATTCACTTAGATAGTCACTTCTTTGTATGTATTAGGTGGGAAACTAATGAACACTGAAATGGTTAATAAAATTCTTTGTTATTTGCCTACAACTTATGATGCAAAAATAATTGCTATTACAGAGTCTCAAGATTTAAATGTTTACTCTATTGATAATCTTCTTGGTTCACTAATTGCTTACTAGCAAGGAGTGGTCAAAGGAAGATTGATACATGTGAATAACGAACGGAGAAGAACATTGTAGTGAAAGTGGAGGAGTCGGAGGTGATCTATCACAACCTGAGGATGAGGATGACATTTTCTTGATGACTAGACAATTCAGGAGCTTTCATAAAAGGAAGCAGAGGAGACGCCAGTAGTGGAATTGAGGTAAGTTTAATAAGAATATTAATGTTTCTAATGATGTAATTTGCTACGAACGCAGGAAATCTGGACACATAAAATTGGATTGCTCAAACCTAAAAGACACTCCTAATAAGGAGAAGGCAGAGGATAAACCAAATATAAAAATGGGTAAGAAAAGATTTCAAAGAGCTTTTTAGGCAGAATCAGCTTCAGATTCATCAGAAATATAAAAGGAAAAAAGTAACCAATTTGTGCTTAATGATAGATAATCTTAATCAGTTAGATCAAGAAGAGGTATGTGACTTAACCTATGCTAAACTATTAGAAGTTTCTAAAAGAATTCATAATGCATATAGAAAGCTTAAGAAAATACATGCTAGTCTGAATTTAGAAATGCAAAAACTGCAAAGAGAACACAAAATCCTTAAGAATGATCATGCATTAATAGATAACAACCACATGAGCTTATTTGATTAATTTGATGACTTGAATAAGAAGAATAAAATTTTAAAATCATCTTATACTCAATTGGAAAAAGAATTTAAGGATTTAAGGATGAATGAGAGAATAGAGAGTATTTTTTGAATTATAGTAAGAATGTGTTAGAAGATTTGAACACATTTTTGAAATTAAAAGTGCAAGCTCTCGAGAAAAATAGGAAATCACCAACACTTAAAGATTTTACTAATGCTATTTTGTATACAAAATTTTACAACCCAGGAAGAGATAGAGTAATTATAGAAGATTGAGAAATCCATTTCTTGGAGTAAAATGTTATTCTTATGACATATTTGGATATATAGCACACACTTATATCTTGGATAAGAAAATTCATTTAGTGTGAAAATCTAAGATGTTTAAACCTAGACATATCATACATGCATCTAGTTTTATTTTGTCAAAAGGAGAACCCAAACTTGTTTGGGTTCCCAAGTCTAATATTTGATATTTTTATAGGCACGCTCTCATACAAGGTCTTTTGAGAGGATTTGGTACCTGGATAGTGGTTGCTCAGAGCATATGGCTGGAGATACTAAGCAATTTATATTGCTGGAAGCTAGAAGTGGAGGCAGGGTTACACTTGGAGATAACAACACTAGAAAAGTGGTTGGATCAGGTATGATTAGAAAATTGCAAAATGTTTTCATTAAAAATGTGCTACTTATAGAAGGCTTAAAGTATAATCTGTTGAGTATTAACCAGCTAGTTGAGAAAGGATATAGTGTAAAAATTTTTCCTACTAGTTGCATATTAAGCCTAAATGATAATGATGTTTTGCATCGATTAAGGGTAAAAAATATTTATATACAAGATTTAACTTGTATAAAAAATCCTAATGCTTTTTGCTTGAAAACTATTTCTGATGAATTATGGTTATGACATAGGAGACTTTGTCACTCTAGTAAAAAAAACCTTTGAAAAATTATCCAAAAGGAGTTGGTTAGAGGTATAAAAAAACTAGACTTTACTAAGGATCACCTTTGCGATGCATGTTAATTAGGAAAATAGGTGAAGTCATCTTTTCAGCCCAATAATGATCTTAGAACTAGTAAACCTTTTGATATTTTATATATGGATATTTTTGGACCGGTTGAAACTGTAAGTCTAGGAGGAAAAGTATATGAATTTGTGATTGCAGATGATTTTCTAAATTCACTTAGGTTAAATTCTTATATTATAAGAGTGAATCATTTGAGGAGTTTAGAGATTTTTTGACTTGGATTCAGGTGAAACTAGGACGTGAGATTTTAACAATTCAAAATGATTATAGAGGAGAATTTAAAAATAAAAAATTTGAGGATTTTTGTAAAGAAAAAGGAATTAATCACAATTTTTCTGCACCTAGAACCCCTCAGCAGAATAGGGTAGTTGAAGGAAAGAATAGAACATTAATTAAAGCCTCTTGAGCCATGTTGGAAAAATATTCACTTCCTAAATATTTTTAGGCTGAAGCGGTTAGTACTTCATGTTATGTTCTTAATAGTATGAATATCGGATCAAAATAAAATAAAACACCCTATGAGCTTCTTAAGGGGAGAATACCTAATTTATCACATTTGCATATTTTTGGATGTAAGGTGTTCAAACAAAATAATGGAAAATCTACCTTAGAAAATTTTCATCCAAAATCAGATGAAGGAATTTTTTTTGGATACTCTAGTGTTAGAAAATCTAATAGAGTATTTAACAAAAGAACTTTGGTAATTAAGGAGACCACACATATTATATTTGATGAATATAAATTTTTGGAAGAGCCAAATTTGTAAGAGGATGAAATAGAAAATAACTTCCAAAGGATTGAGAAAGTTAGTTTGGAAGAAAATTTGGAGTTAGAAAACCCGTTGCCTAGATATTTAAGATTTACTAAAAACCACCCTAAGGAATTGATTTTAGGTGAACCTGGTGAGGGTGTTAGGACTAGGCATGGATTAAATAAAGAATTCAATCATTCATCCTTTATTTCAATGATAGAACCCATAAATATAAATCAAGCACTTTCGAATGAATTTTGAATTTTGGCATTGTAAGAAGAATTAAATCAATTTGATACAGAAGAATTTGAAATGACAAAGACTTAGACTTGAATTTGAACATTAAATGAACTTAACTCAAATTTAATAAATGAACAAAAGACTTAAATCAAACTTGATACAGAAGAATTTGAAATGAATCAGATAGGAAACTTGAGCTCAAATGCAAGGAACCAAATTTCAAATCAAAGAATATACAATCATAGTGAAAATGTTGAAACCAAATGATAGCTGATCAAATAAATAAGAATTAACAAATCAAATTGAAGATGTAACAGCTTGCTTAGAAGCAATGACTCATAGTGGATGAGAAGTCCAAATCCCATTTAACGACAACAAAAAATATGAAGATTAATGAGTAATTAGAAGACTCGAGATAAATTGCTAAACATATTCTTATGAGCTAATGTTAGCAAGCTACAATCAATCTAAAGAGGCCATATAACATAAGGGTATACAAATCACCTTGATTATGGATAACATATTCATGAAGAACATATGAAGAACATGAATTTAATGCCAATACTTCTCTTGCCAATCAATTTATGAGCATAAAGGGGGGAGTTCAATGAATGATTTGAAACATTCATGAATAACATACAAAAAAAAAGTGCAATACATATGCCACTATGTAGTAAAAATCAGCATACAATCAAATGTATCAAATCTTGCAGGTAGTGAACAATGAGTGCCGACATGCAGTGGTTATGATGATTCATTCATACGAATGCATCATATTGACAACAACAAAGAAGATAAATATACAATAAGAACTCTAACCCCTTCTATGAGGTACTAAAAATGTTCATCATGTACAAAACATACTGTCCACAAGTAAATATATAATAGATGCAACAAATGCAATTACCCATCGACAATAATGAATGATCAGCTTGCTCGTAGCAAACAAATATTCAAATGACACTCATTGACAAGAAACGAATAAAGCCTTCAAATGAATATCAATTAAATAATAAGAGGGATCTGGAATATCAACAAATAAGAAATGCAGTAGCCCGTGGTCAATATTAATACACAGTTATCTATATGAAGTCTTACTTTCAAAGCCAGTCAACTTGCAAGAAAGTATAATAACCCATTAGTGGGTGACAACATTGAATGAGTTGTGAATACAATGGATTCCCTAAAAACATGAGTAGGAAATATGTAACAGGTGCTATCGCAATCAACACATAGGAAGAGATTAATGGAGAATGCAAGTTCCTGTGAAAAATTGTAAGAGATCCGTCATATGCTTAACATGTTGTCTACAATTAAGCACATGAAGAATAGTGATAAATGAAAATACTCACAAGTTGTTGTAACAACCATGCACTCGATAATCATGTAACAACAATCAAATACATTAGTCCTCTATAGGTAGAAGTAGATGATATATAGCAAATGAAAATACCTACGAGTAGTGGTAGAAGACCCATTGTACACATAACATTTCATCTATAAGGAGGATATAAGGAGCTTGCAACAATTTATAAGATACTTATACAACCTATAATAAGGTTGTGGCAAGTAGATGCATTTGTGTCCTACAAGCATGGGGATTCAACATGCAATGAACTGAAAGACATGATGTGTTTGAATAGTTTGAAGAGAATGTTGCTTCCATGCATTTAATACTATTTAGCTATAGGAAAATACACTGACATGACACAGACAAAGATATAAGATACACAAAAAATTCAATCACCTATGGGTCATTGCAGTAGATTTATAATGTAAACAACAAGTTATTTACGAGTAAGGGTAACAAATAAACGACAAGTACAAGTGCTTACTCGCCTTTGTAGAAGGCCCTTCATGTTCTTAAAATACAACCGAATCTGTAACATCCATGCAAGTAGATAGAAGGCATTTATAAATAACCCAAAATCCCTAACACGTGCATTATAATTTGTATACACATAAATATAAGAAATGCATGTATAATTATAAACCTGTATGTGCCCCAATGAGTGTATTATTAGTACATATGTGGCATCTAAGAATATTGTGCAGGTCAATAAGTAAACTTAAGTTCAAGCTCGATCCTCCTATGCGAGTGGATAGGAGTCGACACATCATGAACAAGTGGACAAATATACGGTTATGGTATCGATTGAGATATTTGTTGTAATACCTTCATATTAGATCTTCAATGACTTAAACAAAGAAAATACATTAACAAAGGTTCAATCCACAATTGAGAATTCCCTATAATCACTCTAATGATGGCTATATTTAATATAGATCTTAACTAGAGGGGTAAATTTCAATTATACAAAGTTCTACCCAAATACCCATAAAAATCAAAAAAATTTAAAAAAATTTAAAATTGAAATAAATAACCATCCAAATTCTTAAAGTAAAATATATCAATCCTCCATGATAGTTTACTGAGGTGAACAAATTTGAAAATACTTTAGCTCATAAAGAGCTAAATGTTTGGTCAATAATATCACTAGGAATGATTCTCAAATAGTTTCTTGCTAGTAAAGACATGGAATATGTCCTCTAACTAACAGTTTTACTGTCAAATGTCATTATAGGTAAACGAATATGACCAGGGCCCTCTAAATTGAGTTATTTGCCTCCAAATGGCACCACTAAATTATGATTAAGTCTAGAGCTCATAAGCTCTCCAATGGAATCAAATCGTTGAGATATGAATTAATAAAATATAATCGATTGGGCGTAAAGCCCTTTGTCTGCTAAGGTGGATTCTAATTTGTCTTCTTAGGCAAACATTCATCCCATATCCATAAGGTACCCCTGGATAACACAACCTATGGCTGCCAATAAGGAAGTTTTTTTAGGTTGGGTCGACTACCTCCTTTGACTAAGTAGATAGGGACCATGATGACCCAGGATGACAGAACCATGGGATCTTGATCGGGTTCATCATCAATTCCCCCAACATCTGCTTTAAATGCAAGATGGTGATATTTATATTTTAAATATCAAATCTCTAGATTCTAAATGCCCAAGCTACTACTATATGCCTGATAACATGTGTTTCTATATATATGATTGATGACTATCCTTAATTAAATGTTCTATCTCATTATCTAGAGGGGTAATTAACTATAGGGGCTTGTGCCTTTATGAAACTAGAACCGATATCATAAAGTCGCCGTAAAATGAAGGTGAAATCTCTGGGTTTGTCTTATCTAAGAACCTAATCTACCTTCCCAAAATTTAATCCAGAACTTAATCCATTAAAACTTCCCTTAAAAGTAATGGGGAGCCCGGGGTGCAAATTTTTGTATCCCACATCAATAAAAAAATTAAAGGATAAATAGAAATAAAGACTGCGATATGAACAAAAAAATAATAAAAAAACTATCCCAGATGAAGCTAAATTAGAATTCACAAACTTCATTATTTTTATTCTAATCTAGATAGCTTTTAATAATTATTTTGTATAACTTATTTTGATTATTTGAAAGTAAACCACTAGATGGAATATGTAAAATACAATCATTTTATGGAACATCATTCGTGTTTAACCTGTATTTATTTTGACTTTAGTTGGGTCAACTTTTTTAGTGCTTTCTAAAGAAACTTTTTAAGCATAATTTTTAAGCTTAAAAGCTGGTTTAGAATGTAGTAAGAAAGATGTCCCAAATAAACCTTTGTGATTGTGCTCTTGGTGATGCGAAGGGAATGAGGACCGTGCGTTAGATGTTAGAATTTTATTAAAAGGACAAAAAATATTAACTTATATTTAGGGCTTGGTTAATGGAGGCTCACAGATCATCCTTGAAACTAAGAGTCTATTTGGGATGATGATTTCAACTTTTTATAAAGTTGATGATGAAATTGTTGTGGAGAAAGTAACTTAACTGTTCTAGTTGTAAAAAATAACTTTCCATTATAAAATTTTTTAAAAAGTAATGAATAAATAAGAAAATAGTAACAAAATAAAATTATTGTTTCTATCTTTAAAACAAACTAGCTATGAAGCTATCTCATATAGACCATATATTGCTAATAGACCCCACAATGTTATATGTCACCGAAGAAATTGATGAGGCTACAAACCTGGATCCTGAAAAATTATTGTTTACTATATCCGAATTTATCTTAGTAGACTTCTTGAATTTGGAAAAGTTATAAGAGCTTGAGAGATTAATAATTTTTAGCATAAGGAAATGAAAACTTATGTGATAATTTATGCTTTGAAATGGATACATTTATTGGGAAATAATGAATATGAAGGTTGGTGACATGAAGCTTGTGTGGTCAGCTCTAGAAAAGGTTTTTTAAGTAATGGTGGACTATTTCATAGATGGATTAATGATCAGGCTTATTCCATTATAGGTTACTATTTAAAGAAACTTTTCATATTTTGGTTTGAAATTTTGGATTGGTGCTAAAAGATTTGCTTTGATTATGTGACTTTTAATATTTATAGGTTGGTGCTTTATTTTGAATTCAAATTTTCTCTGAATTATGAGCTTGCTAACTTCAAATAATGAAAATTGTCCACCCTCAAATTATAATTTTATTAAAATAAGAATGCTATTTTGATAACTTCACCCTCATAAACCCTATTTTGCTTATATTTGAACTAGAATAAAATAAATATCTCCAACCAGCCACAAGATTTAGCTAAAGAAGCACGTGAAAGGGAGAAAATTGTTATCTTTATGGTGAGCACTTATTGTGACTTCTGATCTGATAGGAATTTTATCATCGAAGAAGAGTGGAATCTTCTTTAGTTACTCTTTCAAAATATCTACATGCTGCAAAGTTAAAGTAGGAAGCGACTAGGAAATACTCTAGGTAAGTTGTAGGCCTAAGTTTAAGAAAGAGAGTAAAAGGAAAAAATCTATACCATTTTTTTTTAATAATTTAAGAAAGAGAATAAATTATATTAAACAAGTATTATATTAGGAGAACCAAGCATGCACTCCTACCATCCCCCTTCATTCTCTTGAGAAGTGGTACGCAAGAATGATCACTTCTCAAATACAAACTTAAAGAGTATATTAACATAAATCCTTATGTTTATTAGAATACTAGCTATCTAATAATTGGTAACTAGGGTAGTGATGGAAACAACATCACATTGAGGGTTTCCCACTACTAGTTGTACACTTCTCTAAAGTTGTTTGGGACAAAATAAACTATGAGAGATTGCAAGGTAGTATTTGAGTTCACCTCCCCAAACTTCATCCTTTTTTTAATTGATGATGAGTTTTCTCACTCTCCAACCATGTTTGCATTCACTATTCTCAGAATATGAACTAACGAGTTGGGACAAGCTTATTAATGTTTCCTTCATGGGAGCTTTTTTGAGGCACCAACCATAATCAATGAGTAAAAACCCCTTTAACTAGATAGATTTTATATGATCTTCTACTAACTCTAAATCTAGCATGAATATCAATTACACCTTGTCTAATTCTCATGGTGGTGAAGGTGCATAATTTAGGGGTTTTACGAAAATGTCAACTAGTTGATTTTCTATAGCTACATTATTCAATTTTATGTATCTCTTGTCTATATTATATTTTATGAAATGATATCTAATATATATATACTTTGTGCAGTAATGTTGAATTAGATTTTAAAAATTGCAGTTAATACTAGTATTATCACACATGATTAGTATAGTGCCTTCAAAAAGGTCAAGAAATTGTTGTTTTAGGCATAAGACTTGAGTAACACAACTTCCTACAGCTATGTATTCCTCCTCAAAAGTGGATAAAACTACTAAATTTTGTTCTCTAATGAACAAGGAATATAATGAATGTTCTATGAATTGGAAAGTGCTAGAAGTGCTTTTCCTATTTATTTAATACCTTATAAAGTTCAAGTCTTAATACCCTATAATTTCAAATGAAGAGCTATGTCTGGGACACCACATACCTATGTTGTGGGTGCCCATAAGGTATTTCAGAATTCTTTTAATTATAGTCATATGAGATTTTTTTGATAGGCTTGGAATCTAGCATATAGACAAACCATAAACATTATATATTATCTACTTGCAGTAAAATATTGAAGTAATCCTATTATCCCCCTATGTTTTTTTTTATATATACTAGTTTTCCACTTACAGTCTTATCTAATTGAATAGCTCATTTGAGTATTTCTTACTTAGAACCTTCCATGTAAAATTACTTTAAAATTTCCTTAATATACTTGGTTTGACAAAGAAATGTTGCATCTTCCCTTTTCTTCACACTAAATTCAAGAAAATATGTTAACTCATCCACCATACTCATTTCAAACTCTCTACTCATAGTTTCTAAAAACTTATTATAGAGATTTTCATTTATTGAACCAAGTAATATATCATCCATATATATTTGAACAATGAGTAAATCATACCCTTCTTTCTTATGGAATAGGTTGGTATCTAAACTACCCTTAACAAATGATCTATCTAGGATAAAAGTGCTATCTTTCATACCTTTCCCTAGAATAAATGTGCTATCTTTCATACCCACATAAAGCCTTTTTAAGTTTGTACACATGGTAGAGAAGGAATAAATTTTCAAATCCTTGGGTTTGTTCTACATAGACATCTTTCTTGATAACCCCATTTAAAAAAAATATTTTTTATATCCATATGATATAACTTAAAGCCTCTAAAGCATGCAAAATCTAACATTACTCTAATGGATTTTAATCTTGTTATAGGGGGTAAGGGTCTCCTCAAAATTAATACCTTCAATTTAATCGTATAACATAGATACTAACCTAGTCGTATTCTTGACCACTACTCAAGAATCATTCATCTTGTCCTTGAATACCCACTTAGTACCCACTACACTCTAGTTATTAGGTTTTCTAGTCAACTCCCAAACATTATTCCTAACAAATTGGTTTAACTTTTCTTATATAGCTAGGATCTAGAATCCATCAGATAAGGCTTGGTCTATATTTATGGGTTCTACTATAGAGATAAAAGAAGAATGAGTAATATCTTTTCTAATTTCATTCCTTATTTTAACTCATATAGAAGGATCTCCTAAGATCAGCTCCCTATGTGACAAGATAAGTATCTCCATTCACTAGGCATTAGCTCCTGAAGTTCTTCTCTATCTCCTAGGTCAATAGAATTTTCTCCTTGCGTAATATCTACCTCTTTATCTTCTCCTAGCCCATGCTTACCATATTTATCAGGTTTATCATATTTATCAAACATAATATAGGTGGACTCATCAACTAATAAAGTCCTCTTACTAAAGATCTTATTGGCTTTACCCTTAAAGGAAGCCTAAAAAGACTCCCTCATTATACTTAGGATCAAACTTTGTTAGAGGAGTTTTTTTTTATTAGTAAGGATAAGACAACCAAAAATATAAAGATTTGAAAGATTGGGTGTCCAACCCTTAAGTTACTCATATGGTGTATTATTTAATTTTGATCTAATATTCACCATATCCAAAACATGTCAAATAGTATTTATTACTACTGCTCAAAAGTATCTAAGGAGAGAATATTCAACTAATATAGCCATAGTAGTTTTGACTTTGGTTTTATTTTTCATTTTAGCTATCCAATTTTTTTAAGGGACCCTAGGTGCAGAGAAATTATGTTCAATTCCAAACTCCATACAAAAAGATTGAAATATCTCATTTTTAAATTCTTCACCATGATTACTATGGATTGTGGAAATCACATGCCCTAACTTCTTATGTATTCAAGTGGATAAAACTCTAAATTCCTCAAATGAAACACTTTTATGAGCTAAAAAACTAACCTAGGAGAATCTCGAATAATCATCAATAATCACATTTCCAAAGATTTTCCCACCTAACCTGGCTGTACTTATGGGACCAAATAAATCCATTTGGAAAGTTTTCTCATCGTTTAGTAGTGGTAATTTCCTAAATGGAATGATAATCTAACTTATTTTATTTTCCTAATTGGCAATCATCACAGAGGTCTTCCTTAAAAAAAGTCTAACATAGGTATGCCTCGAATTAGGACTTTCTGAGCTAACTTCCAAAGTGTTTTTATGCTTGCATGGCATAGTCCCTTATGCCATAACCATAAATCATAAACAATAATTTTAAAATAAAGAATATCTGAATTAGCAATACATGATAGAGCAAGCATGTATATATTATTTACCCTTTTTTTTCTTCTAAAACCATTTTTCATTTAAACTAATTATGAATTTAGTAGAATTTTTTTTATATCAAAGCTGTTATAATAAAGTTGACTAATACTAAGCAAGTTATGTTTTATTCCATCTACTAAAAGAATATTTTTAATAATAAAACTATTTGTCTTAGTAATCATTTTTTAAATTGACCACTTTCCTAGTGGTGTTATCACCCAGTGTTACCTTGCCTCCTTCCTGGCCTCTAGCATAATGAATTTTTCATTTCACCCATCATATGTCTTGAACACCCATTGTCCATATACACTAGGTTTTTTACAAAGTTATTTAATAGTTAGATTTTGGAACCCAAGTGAGTTTGGGTTCCATCTTTTGCTTTAATGAATGATTGGAATGCATGTTATGTTGCGATGCAAATTATTTAAGCCTCCACAAAAGATATGTTCTATCATGTACTGCGTAAGTGTGTGCTATGTATCCTATCATGCCAGAAGAATAGTACCTAACACTTGGGGGAATGGGTTTACTAATTTATGTAGGGGTAGTGCCTCCTTTTAGGGATGTGAGATGCATAATGTGTTTTGTACTCATGTAGATTGAGGCTTTAATTCTAGTTCAGGTAATGGTGTAGTATTTATAAGTGCAGATGCTTTCTTTATTAAAAAGTTTTTTTCTTTCTTGTAACTTGCCAATTTAAACTCTAATGCATGCTCATTAGAGTACAATTCCATTCCAACTATAGCTACTTCTTCAAATACTCAGACTTCAAGGATTCATGTAACTTATTTAATTGAATATGCTTCTTATTTAATTCATCAAGTAGAGAAGCATGCTCCTTATCTAATGCAATGTGTTTAGTTTTAAGACTATTATGCTCTTTTTTTTGTTCATAAAATTTTTATTTTAAACTAACATGCTGATTCTTTAACTTTTGATATGATTTTTGAAATTTTTTGAAATAGCAAGTAAATCATGATACATAACCTCACATACCTCTTATTGGTCATAGTTAATAATTGAGTTATCAACCATTAAATATAGGTTTGTACTTTCTCCTCCTCCTCAAGTTCTTATTCTGAAGAGTTTGAGAATGCTTTATGTATCATTGCTTCCCATTTTGAAATTAGTCTTTTCTTCAAATTTTACTTGGTAGGGTAAGTTTTTAGGTTGGGACAATCATACCTTAAATGTCTTGGCTTCATGTATTCAAAGTAGATTACATCAGATGAATTTTTATTCAATTTACCTCCCTTACCTTTGCCATTTTTTAAATGGAACTTTTGTTTCTACTTAAGAAACTTTTGAATTACCTTATCATATGGGATATATCATTATTTAGATTTAATTTTGAGCTTTTACCATCTGAGTCACCGACATTTAGTGCCACGGTATTCTCCGCCCTTTTCTCTCTTGTAACGTGCAATCTTTGGCTTAGATTTTGCTCATAGGAAATGAGAGAGCCGAGCAGATTATGAATTGAGTAAACATTTAAGTCATTTAATTCATAGATAGCATTAAACTTTGTAGGGATATTGTAATCTTAGTAAATCTTATGTACATGTTAGAGACATTCTCATTTAGTTTCATGCAAAATAGTTCATAATCATGTAATAGTAAGTTTAAATGAGATTGTTTGAACTCATTTATACCCTTATAAGTATTGCTTAATCTATCCAATATTTTCTTGCTAGTTATATAGGTAGGGACTCTCATATAGTCTTATGAATTTAAGTGCACTATAAAAAATAGTTTATAGTCTTTTGAATTTTCTTGCTAGTTATATAGGTAGAGACTCTCATATAGTCTTGGAGCAAAATCAAAATATACTTGTAATGCAAAGTGAAGTTTATAGATAATAGATTATGAAATAAGTAAAATCTAAGAAATAAAATACAAAAAAGTAAAAGCAAAAATCCAAGAATAAACGCACTTAAGATTTATATTGGACCGATCAACCTTGACATACGTCCACTCCCCAAATTCCACTTTGAGAATTGTACTAAAAATTTAGCGACTCTCCTTATTCCCCAACAACAAGGCAAATAATCCCGTACAAATCTCTTTCACCTCCTCAATATAATGGAGTATCTGAATTCCTTTCACCTCCTCAATGTGGTAGAGTAGCCAAATCCTTTTCACCTCCTCAAATCGATAGAGTAGCCAAATCCTTTTTACCTCCTTGATGCTGCGGAGTGGATGAATCCTACTTACAACATGACTCCTTTCAGAGTTTCCCTTAGTAAAGACACTAGCCTTGGAGGAAGAAGGTATACGATCACTGATCAATCGTGTGTAGAAACTCCTTTCACAAACTTTCTTATTCCAAAAAGATATTTGTCCCACAAGATCACATATTTCTCTATCTCCCAAGGCATTGCTCCCTCTTCAAACTTTTTTCCTAGAAGCTATCCCTCATAAATGAGTGTCAAAAGATTCCTTAAGATGAATTAAGGATGATATTTAAATAAAGGCTCAAAATAATATTAAAATTTAAGTCAACAACCTTTGTTCATATGGTACGATCGATAATGATACAATATAGTCCATATTAATATCCCTATTCATTATGTATGAAGAATTGGCTCTAGTATAATCAGTTCAATTGAACCTACACTAATTATATAATACGATTAATGGATTATACAATATAGTCAATATTACTCAAGTTTATCCAAGGTAGTTTTTGGGATACTAAAAAATCATCTCTGTAGATTATCTAGTTTAATTCATATCTTAATATACATTTATTTTAATAAATTAAGGTTCATCCAGGATGATAAGAAAATCTTTTCTACCTATCACATCTTATAGTTACGATTGTACATTATAATATAATTTCATTAAATAAACTTGATTTGAATGACTAATCACAAGGATTAGTTTTGGAAAGTTTTCAAATATCATACATCATGACTGAGATATTGTAGTACGATTAGTTTAAAAATTAAAATTTAAATATTTGCCTAAATATAGTTTGCAGTAAGGGTTGTGATTTAAATTGATCATCCAGTATGATCTGGATCATATAGTATAATTAACATACTTAAATTAATTATTCAATTAGTCATTTAAACAAATTTTTGAATAACTATTGTAAATGAGATTTGGATCGTATTGTGAAACTTAAAAAAAATTGAAAATTAATATTTTCGCTAACCTGTGTGTGTGTACATGGTCGCTAAGCCATCATACAATATTATAAAACATTTAACTCAAGAAATAAAAATTAGTAAATAAAAATTATATATTCTTATAGACATTACCATTTTCTACCTAGTTTGAGTCAATCCTTTATTGCACGATATACTATATACTTTAAATGTTATTTTATATGAAATAAATATATAGTAATGGTTCTAGGAGAAATAAAGTAAGATCCAATAATATTTGTTATCATTAAAAGCATTAGCTCGGCCTCTCAGATTTTAATATATGGGTGAATACCCTAGTAATCTGATGAAATTCTAAAAACCTAAAATTTTGCTTAGTTATTGAATTTATTATTTACTAACTATATATTTTGAGAGTTTCTATAATTTATTTATTTTTAAATTAAAATGAAGTCATATACTTGCTTATTTTCTTAAAATGTGTGATTTTGAGGAAGTTAGATATTCGAGAAAATCTATTATGATGAATTCATAGAGAGTCATAAGGGTTTGAATTTTTAAATATATGATGTGCTAAGAATTTGAGAGTTATATGAGCCTATTTTTTATATGCTGGCATAAGGAGTCATAAGGGATATAAAGGCATATATATATATATATATATATATATTGAAGATAAAGGAAATAGAAATAAATTTATGGGTGAGCTTATTTACTGTATATTTTATATTCTTTGTAGCTCTATTATATGTTAAAAAAAATAAAAATCTCAAAAACTTAGTTTTTAGGCTTTGTTTGTCAACATTCAACATGATATGATATATTCTATCTTTTGAGTTATATTGGGTTGGGTTATGATAGCTAATATTTATCATATATATAATGTATCATGTTTATCATGTATATCATATATATCATGTATTGCATATGTATCATATGACCTTATATTATATCATATTAGTCTTATTATATTTATATATCTATCATATCATATATAATGTTTATATCATTTTATATCATCACACTTATGTAATTTATAAGGTATGTTATTATTATATGTATATGTAACCATTATAAGACATTTGGCTACCAATAGTATTTCTTCTATTTTAAGTCCTAACCCTTTAAACTAAATTAGAATTCATCTTAATCATATCTAAAGTTAGGTGACTTTCATGTAAGATGACATCACTTCCTACCCATCAGCGTATCATGTCATATTAATCAATCTCCTTATAACTCATATTTCATATCACTTAAGATTATACAGCAAGCCCTATTTAATAGAAAGCTCATTGGCTTGCTCTTCAATATAGGATAACAAATCTCTAACAAATCTTAATGATGTCAAAAATTGACAAGACATAAAAACCTTACATGAATACTTGACTCAAAATTAACCCAAATTTTTTGGCTTAAGTTCAATTCATTTGGAAAATGGGCCAGGTTTGGGTCTCCAATTCTAAATCATTTAAAATTTTTAGTCAGGTTTTCTTCAACTTAGAAATAAGATTTTAACTCAAATTGACCCTGGCTGTAAAGTGGTGAGACCGTACGAGCCCTCTAATTTAGGTTTATCACTTTTTCTCTATTCATTTCTACGTCTCTTTTCTATCAACTCCCTCCTCTCATCTCCTCTATCTTTGGCCTCATATCATCTATTTAGGGTTTCCTCTCCACTCTCTAGTCTCTCGTTTCCTCCACCTCAAAAGTCCAGCCTAGAGATCTCCTCGATTTTGGTTCCTCCTCTTACTTAAATTCTATTTCATTCAGTTTATTTCTTTCTACAATAGTAAGCATTGCTCACCATTAGTTTTTTTGTTGTTATTGTTGAGTTTTTTCATTTATTATTTTTCTTTTTTATTAGCTATTAGCTCTTGCTCTTTCAGATGATCTTGTCTAATTTTGTGTTGGACCTCCCATTTCTTGCATCATTTTCCAATATGGCATCAATTTTCTCCCAGTTATGTTTTTTTTTATTTTCTTAGGGCAACATATTTTTTTGGGTTATTTAGTTCTTCACTTAAAGGAATAAAGGATTGTATTCCTTTTTGATATTGGCTACTTGGCTGTACTCCTCCTACAGGAGCAGTATTGCTTGTAGTCTTCCTCACTCTTTAGGTCGGATAAGTTGATTAAATGCGGGGTAAGTGAATAAATGTTTAGTGGAAAAAGCTTAACTTACTGAGTGATAAATTTTTTTGTAATGAAAGAATGCTTATGTTGTTATATTTCATTTTTTTTCCATTTGCATTTAGCATTTTATGTTTGCTATTTCTATTTTTGATTTCATTTTTTTCCTTTTGCACTTTGCATTTTTCCTTTGATGTTGCTTTTATATTTAGATTTCTAATAAATTCTCACCTTCTACACCATTTATTATAGTTGTGTTACACTGTGTTTGCACTTTGTTGTTGCCTATTTCAATTCAATTCAAATATAATATGTTATATTCTTATGTATGAGTTTAACATTTAATAAATAATTATTTATATTTGGCATATTTGTATTGTAAAATATGGTTTAATTAGGTTGCTAGATGGAGAATTTAGACACCATTCATTAGAATTTGCTTATGAGTATGAGTAAGTGGGCTATGTTGATAATGTGGTAGAGCCATATAATGATGAATGTAATGATGGTTCAAAATTTGTTAAAAAGTGTAGAAGGATTACTTTGGTAGCTTGGGGACATTTAGAGATGTTGTCTAATGTCAATGATTGTGAACAAAGGTGTAAATGTAAGAAATATGGTGCATAATATCTTTGTGATAGTAAATATGATAGAAAAAATAGCATTGGTAATAGTGGTTGTTATCATACTTGTATTTATGTGTTATTTGTTATCTCCTTAGTAGTTGCTAAACTTGTTAGGTATGAATGGCTATTTTTTGGGTTTGCTTTGGCCTATTGTAGTCTTATAGCTACTATTTTCAAAACTTGTCTATTTGCATGGTTGGGTGTTGCTGAGTTCAAATCATAAGACTTTAAGCACTGATGATAAACCCTTTTAAACTAAAAGTGAGAGTCCGTTGGGGTAAAAACTAAAAACTTTTTCTACCAGGTGGCATTTGTATTCAGTTAGCCAAGCAGATACTATCAAATTTAAACTAAGCTTAACTTAATGTAAAGAGAGAAGTAGATGGTAATAAAAATAGTTGTTACTCACATTTTGTTAGTTGCTGAATGAGTTGGAGGTCAAAATTAAGCTATTAACTTAAGCTTCTTACTATCTTATGATTTAGAATTCTACTTATTTAACCACATTTTTGAAGTTTATTCTACTTAAAGTCATGAAGATAGACTGTTCTACACTCTGTAATAGTATATTCAAAGATTTATAAATTGTTTCTACTATATCAGCTGTAATTAAAACAAATTGGGTGTAAACTTGTAATGGAAATTTATCTATTACAAAATTATATAGTAAATTTATTCAATTATTCATGTTCTAACAACTACTATAAAGAAATAAAGAAATAAACAAATTTAGGTACTGGCTATAATTGTTGAAAGTTTGAATAGGTTGTTAGACCTATTAAGTTTGTCCCTAGGGTAACAAAGCG
>NW_021319309.1:3514682-3624630 GCF_001605985.2 Dendrobium catenatum | reverse complement strand
TGAATTGGTAATTTAAAAATCTCTTGGTAGTTTAAGAAAACTGATTTTATAGTGTGAATCACAATAATGAGTTTTTTAAAAATTACTTTTTAACCACAAAATTTAAATACTCAAAAACATTAAAATGTAGTAAATAAAAATAAAGACATAAAAATAACATAAAAATGTATAGCAGTTCAGTCCAATAAAACCTATGTCTACTTCCTTAAGACAACCTCTTCAGGTATTACACTAAACTAAAGTGACTCTCCTTTTTCTCTCACATCAAAGTGGAGAAGCCCTTACAATTAACCTCTCTTCGACCAATCCCTAGTGTGGCAGAGTACCGTAATCCTTTCACACCCATCTAGTGTAAGCAAAGAAACGTCATCCTTTCGCACCCTCCCGATGTCAGCAGAGAACTATCATCCTTTCACACCCTCCTTGTGTCAAAAGAGAACCGTCATCCTTTCATACCCTCCTAGTGTTGGCAGAGGAATGTTGTCCTTTCACACCATCTTGGTGTCGACAGAGAACCAGATCTTCTCCAAAGATCTTCTCTTAAGTATCTTCAAAGAAGCAAGGAAGAGATTTGATAAACTTATAAAGAGATCTTCACCTTTGGACAACCTCATGAAACTTTCATAATTTCCACTTGCAAGATCTCTCTATCCACACTCTTAAACACTCTCCCAAAGCACTCTCACTCTTACTCTCAAAAGAAAATTCAAAGAAGGATACATTTCATTTAATTTTAGGAGTCTTAAATATAAAAGCAAGAAAAACTATCTAGAAAATTGAAAATTTTAATTTGTCCATCCTGGATTATATAGTATGATCGCACATCATATGTATGATCAATTTAAAAATTTTCCTGGATGATCTTGTACGAATTAATTTTGTACTCTTATTGGCATATATAAATGAAAGTTCGTTAGGGATGTTAAGCCCTATTGAACTGGCTCGAGGCTAACTAAGAGGGGGGGGGGGGGGGAATAAATGCGGAAGCAGTAAAAATAAGAACATAAGGGTTTATAGTGGTTCGGTCAACTCGACCTACATCCACTCCCTGGAGGCACCCTCCGAGTATTGCACTACAATCGTGACTCTCCTATAGCCCCTACAGCTAAGCGGAGAAGCCCTCACAAAAACACCTCCTTTTTGCCATACTTGGCAAGGCAGAGAACCCAACTCCTTTTGCTTCCTCCTGAAGCAAGCAGAGAACCATGATCACTTGCTAAAACTTACCTCTCCCAACCCTTCCAAGGACAACAGATACTAGGGAAGAAGAAGTGGAACAATGCTTGGAGCAACCCTTGTGAATCCCCTCATAAGATCCTCTCTCTCTCTCTCTCTCTCCCTCTCTCTCTCTCCTTTAGGTTTTCTCAGGTCAAGAAAGCAGCCAAGGATGTTCAAAAATGTTGAACAAGAGCTCTTAAATAGATGCGCTTCAATGGAGCTCATTAATTGCAAGTTGCCGACTTTATCGTCTAGGACGATTTTGAAATTGTCCTAGCCGATCAGTACAAATCTCATAAGATTGGCCAGAGCATCGCCCTGAATGCAAACTAGATGATTAAAAATTTGCTTGATCGGCCTGGACGATCTCACGATCATCTTGGCCGATCAGTTCAAATCAGAGGAAAATTGTCCAAAGCATCGCCCTGAATTTGAGCTAGCCGATATTTATCGTCCAGAAGCAACAAAGAGTTTTTGAATATATCATCCTGGCTGATCCTGCGATCGTCCAGGACGATGTGATCGTATTAATTATCCTTAATTACTTCCTTGATTCCTGGATCAATTTAGGGATAATTGTGTAATATCGTCCAGGCCGATCTCATGATCATCCTGGCATATTTCCAAAAATATAGAATACCTAAATTGATCATGGCGACAAATTCTTTCTGTATTGAGCATATCGTCCAGGCCGATCGGTTAATTACGATTGCCTTAACTAAGAAATCCTGATTAGATATTCTATTTTGAACTCGATCGTCCAGGACGATATAAATATCATCCGGGACGATGTGAGTAAAAACACAAGTTCTAAATCTCTCAAGTGTGTGTGTGTAGGGTTACTTAACATCAGTCACTTCAAGCAATTACAATTGACTCAAGAAAGAAACAAGAAAATTATAGACTAACTCAATCCTAATCTACCCAGTCTTGAGCTGATTCCGATTTCCATCCGATCTTTTAGTCCTGAAAAATTAGTAGAAAAAGGCAGTCGTATTGAAACAAGATTTGTTTACTATCATCAAAATCATAATCCAAAAAACATGTTTGTAATAATAAAAACTTACATCGTATAGTACAATCACTTCAAAATTGAATAGATTTGTCTGATAGGATTCTGTATGAACTAATTTTATACTCTGGATGGCATACTATATGCACTCACTATCATATAATATGATATGCTATAACCAAATTATGCTTCATTTGGTACGAAATGGACTAGTTCATTTCATACTCTGGATGTCATCTATACAAACCTAAGATATTATAGTACAAACTGCTCAAAAGAATTTACTTGTTCATGTGGATGAACTGATACGCACCCTTTTTGTACTCTGGACATTATCTGTACGAACCTATGATCGTACAGTACGACCAGTTAAAAAAAAATTTGAGTTTGTTTGGGACAAACTGGTATGTAGCAATTTTGTAGTATGGATGTCATTTGTACGAAGGAAACTTTGTATAGTATAAATAATACTTAGAAAAATTTTCAAGCATGATTCGACTAAATGCTTTATGGAGGAATACTCAGATCAAATTATCTCGTACGATCCCAAAATTATACATTATTATTAGTTTAAAAAATATAAATTTTTACACTCCCCTAGTGTGTGTGTGTGTACGGTTACCTAATTACAATCACACTCTCTCAAACTCAAAAAAAATATTAAAAGTATAGACTTCAATTATAATAAAGCAAAATCTAATCTATCTTGAAGTATTCAGCAATCTGGAGTATGATTTCCTTAAAATATTAGTACATATAAATAACACAAACAATATTTCCAATATATATTAGGAGAAACAATAATCAACCCAATAAAATTTTGAAATCTTTAAAAATATACATGATATAAAAATATATCTATGAAAACTAAGTTGTAATAATCTCCTTCTTTTTTATGATGGAAAAATAGTTATTGTTTGAGTTAACATTTAAAGTAAATTTTCTCCTCAGCTCTCCCTAAATGAATGACCAATTTAAAAAAACCGTGTTCCTATAAAGATAAAAAAAATAAAACCTAAAAATTAAAAAGAAATAACAAACAAAAACCACTAAAAAATAAAAAAATAACTTGAATAAAAACACGAACATGAACAAAACGTACACACATTCACAATACGGTATATACATACACATAACAATAAAAAAAATGTCAATCATCAAACAGTATTATGACTCCCCCTTTTTAAAACAACAAAAAGGGAAGTACATCATGAAATGAGAAGTTTCTATGGATAAATCAAAAGAGTTGAATACAAAAAGATTTTAAACTAATTGCATGTACAATATTAACTTCCTAATGTTAAAAAGAAAATTTTAAAGATTAAATTAATTAATAACTAAGATTAGAAAAGTCAATCAAGTTCATTGTTCATTCTAGACAAATTAAATAAAAAAGATTATTACAAAAATATCAAAATAAAGATTAATTGATTTCTAATTCAATATTGATGATGATTGTCAATTACATGGATTTCGATTAGAGATAGATTGATAATGGAAAGAACAATATGAATTTTTCAATTGACATCATTACTCATCTTTTCAAATGTTTGTGGCACAATTTGTGCATCTTTTCAATTTGAGCTAATTTTGTGTCTCTTTTCACTTTGCGAACCGTTACACAACTTTTCTATTTTTGCAAGCTTTATGAATTTTTTTTTTTTACTTTTTTGGTCTTTCCAATATCAATAATCTTAATTAAAATTTAACAAATAACAAAAATAAACACATTAGGAAAGAAAATAAAATAAATAAGACATCTATTTTGCGAAAATTATATCAAAATAATATTGTCTATACGAAGATAAAATTGATCTACTTATCTACATCCAATTTTAATTTTAATTTGAATTTGAGAGATCAAATTTTACAGGGAAATTAATTTGTAGAATAAAATAATTCAAAATTTCATTCAAAAGATCAACTACAAATGATTTTTCTAAAGAAAAATAACCATTTCAAAATGTGAGAATTCAATGCATGTCATCAAAACATTTCATCACTTCATTGATTACCTAAAACATATAAAACAACCTTTTCATAACAACACATGAAAATACATGAATACACAACACATGATAATACTAAAATCAAAGGAAATACATCTCAACAATAAACATAAATACTCATAATCAACAACAACATCGAAATGCATCTAGTAATCAAAGCTTCCTTGATCTAGAGGAGGTGGTGGTTTAACATTGAAAAGTAACTATTCATCATAGCTACAATGGTGTTAACCGAGTCAAATTTCCCTTAGATCAAACCCATGTCTTCATTATATCTAGCATTCGGCTGATTCAGGTGATTCTTAATTTGATCAAAACATTGATCAAAATGAGTTTCCATTCAGTCGAAGCGCTAGACCATTTCTTGGTAGAAATTTTGGTCGATACCAGGTGTAGGTGCAGGAGCTCCTCCTTTTTCCTTAGAATCATCACTCTAAAAACTTTGATCTCTCCCAAGGAGTGTCTAAAAAGAGGCATCATTAAAGTAAATAGGGAGTTTAATAGGAGGATCATGATGTATAAGATTGTATTTCTTCTCTAAGATTTAGGAAACTTAGTGTCGTCCTAGAGTCACATTTTTCTTTCTCTTATTATGAGGAAGTCAAATATCAAAAAGTTTATAATTATAATCCAAGATAAGTTGGGCTTTATTAAAATGTTTTTCAGTCATTATCAAATAAGTGACTATGGACAAAAGAGGAGACATGTTTATGTGATCAACAACTTTTGGAATAATTGAGATTCTCAAAATGTGATGAATAATCCAGGCATTTAGATTGAGAGTGTAAACACGAGACAAATGACTCACTTGGGTAACACCTCTAAGAGTTTGATTTATTTTGGACTAATCAAAGTTGGCACTAGAGGTTAAAGTGTGTGCTCTAATCCCTTGGGTTCTTATGTCAAGGAAGTTGCCTAGACCATCCTTTGTGATTTCAACTTGCTACTTAAAGACATAGCAAGTAATCTTAGTTTGATCCTGATTAACTTTTATGTTAGCCAAAAGGTTTGGAAGGTTTCCTTTCGGTAGGCATAGATGTGAGTCAATATAAATGAGAATTGGGATGAGGCAAATGTTAAGAGAGTTGCTATTTACATGTTTTACATTGTTGTAACTTATATACTTTTGATGATTCCAAATATTATTATTTTAAGTATTATATTCTCCTAACACTTTTTGGAAGAATTATTTTTGCTCTTGTGTGGACTAACATTTCAGGATAATCGTACTCCAGACTATTGAGGACTTCAAATCAAATTCAGAACATCATAGTTTAGAAATTGAAGTCTGTATTTTTCATTCTATTGAGTTTGAGAGATTGTGATTGTAATTGAGTAGCCTAGCACACACACACATGGGGAGATCTTTAAAAAATCATACTGATCATACAGGATGAACCAAGTTCATATAAGGCGATCAGGTCAGTTATCCCCTCAGAAGAGCAATGGAACGAACAGGAAGTGAGAAAATTTTTCTAAGTCCTGATCATCCAGCGAATTTCCCTATTCATTCCGGGATGATGTACACTAGATTCTCACTTTGAACTATTCATCTAGATGAAGTGTACCATTCATTCCTGGACAATGGGCTATGGATTTCTCACTTTGTATTGATCGTCTGGACAAAGTGTATAATTCATCCCAAGATGACTGGCTCTGGATTCTCACTTTGTGCTGATAGTCCAGACGATTCATCCTATTCATATCAGGATGAAGTTCTCTAGACACATGACATAAACTATTCATCCAGACGAACATTCATCTTCGTCCCAAGACGATGTCCTCTATTCCTTAAAAATTTGGGACCAGCCTGCAGTTTTGTCCGAACGAACCCTTGATATAACTGTTCATCCTAAAACAAACTTAGTTTGTACGGGATGATAATCGGGTACGAAGTCAAGTCGTACCAATATACATTGGGTTCGTATGTAATTGTTTTTATAATATTCGTATAGGATGATCTAACGATCATCCGGGACGATCGGCTGTGTCAAGACTTGAAAGTCAGCAGTATTTGGATGATTTTTTGTGTCTTTCATATATAAGGTCCACTTAAAATTGTCTTGTAATCTTTTTGACTATTGATCTTCGTGAAAACTGAAGGGAGAGTGAAGGAGAGAGTGTTTGAAAGAGGATTCTTTCTACTGGAGCGTGAAGGATTCATTTGGTACTAAAAGGTAAGAATCTTCAATTATGATTTTTGATTACATCACACTTTTTGCTTGTCCTTCTAGATTTCTCATGAGAAGATCTCTCAAGGATATCCAATTCTCTACCGACACTCGTGGAGTGTGAAAGGACGAAGGGTTCTCTACCTATATTTGGAAAGTATGAATAGCTGAAGGGTTCTTTGCCCACACTTGGAGAGTGTGAAAAGATGGATGGTTCTCTACCCACACTTGGAGAGTGTGAAAGGACGGACAGTTCTTTGCCAACACTTGGAGAGTTTAAAAGGACGGACGGTTCTCTGCCAATACTTGGAGAGTATAAAAGGATGATGGTTCTCTGTCGCACCGGGTAGTGGTGGAAGAGAGTTTTTATAAAGGCTTCTCCGTCTTGCTGTGGGTGCAAAAGGATATTCATTAGTGTTATTAGTGAAATACTCGGAGGGTGCCTCCAGGGAGTGGATGTAGGTCGTGTTTGACCGAACCACTATAAATCTTGTGTCTTTTTATTTTCCGCTGCTTTTGCTTTTTTACTTTACTGTATTATTTAATTTGTGGTTGAAAAACCTTTTCTACAAAAATTCACTAAAGTTATTATCGGTTTAAATTTCAAAAGAGGGATAATTTTTAATTACAAATTCACTCCCCCCCCCCTCTTGGTTAGCTGTTGGGATATTAGCTTAGGTCTAACAACCTAATTCATATTGAATAAGTTTCAACAGCAAAAAGTGACATAAAGGCAAAGTTAATGTCACTTTGAATCAAAAGTCGTGAGGGAGTAATTTTTGTAGAAGAATACCTAAAGAAAGCAACCTCATTCTTTGGGATAGAAAATTTTCATCCCTATCATATCTAGAGGAAGATCCCTTAGAGGTGCAGGGTCATTTGCTGCTACTGGCCATTCCTAAGATGTGGGCCAAGAAGGTCTGTAACAGATGAGAAAGCGATGAAAAAACTTATCCAAAGACCCTTCTTTTTAAAGGAAAATGATCTATTATACATTACAAAATTAAGATCATACATATGATTTTAAAATCATACGGGATGAAAAAAATTTCATACATATGAATGAATACAACCAAAAATAAAATGGCTTTTCATAAATGCCATTTTTGATTCATCCTTTTGTACATACTTTTTGACTAAACAATCATTCATATGAACATGTGTTTTTTTGGGATAATCAAAATATTAAAGATCAGCTAATGATAGTTAGGTTTGTTCCCTATAGAAACTGATAATAGGATCATATAGAATAAATGTGATTTCGTACGTATGATATGTAATCAATAACCGAACTTAACGGGAAAACTGTCCCCATTCATACAGATGAAACTACCCATATTGTCTAGTATAATGACATCATCATACAATATAAAATCCTACGAAAAACTAAGTTTTGTGCATTAAACTTAGAAACATATCATGTACATGCTACAGAATTCATACATAATGAAAACATTCTGTACAATATGAAAAGAACACTTGAAAAAAATAAGACATGATAAATAGAAAAACTTTTCAATTAAAGTAACATGCTTTGAGTAAAATCAAAAAAATAAAACAAGCACATAATTAACAAAAGAGAAATCAAACAAGAAAAAACAAACCATAAAAAACAAAATACACAAAGTCTTACAATCAACCTAAGAAAATAAATAAATATATAATTACACAACAAATTAAGTTTGTAGAATTTCAATTTAAGCATTAAGGTAAATCACACATAATCTGGTCCTTAAAGTGCAAAAAGTGTCAAAAGCCAGTGATTTTGTGAAAATATCTACAAGTTGATTCTCCATAGCAATGTGATAAATTCAATTTCTTCCTTAGCTACATGATCTCGAATGAAGTGAAGCCTTATATCTATATGCTTGGTTCTAGAATATTAATATGATTCTTTAAAATGCATGTGGCACTGATATTATCACAAAAAATTAGAATGGTGCTAATAGAAAATCCTAAGTTAATCAATTATTGTTTTAACTAATGTGTCACACAACTATCTAAGGTAATATATTCTACTTCAGCAGTAGATATGGGTACATAATTCTATTTCCTAATTGACCAAGAAACTAAAGGGCTTCTTATGAATTGATAAGTTCTAGATATGCTTTTCTGATTAACCTTATAACCTATAAAATCTTAATTAGAATATTTGATAATTTCAAAAGAAAATCTTTCCTTAGGATACCAAATCCCTAAGCTTTGAGTTCCCAAAATATATCTCAGAATTCTTTTAACTGCTATCAAATGTTATTCCCTTGAATCAGATTGAAATCTAGCACATAAATAAATATTGAACATTATATCTAGTCTACTAGCATTCAAGTAAAGAAATAATTATATTATTAATCTATAATTCTTTTTATCAATAGATTTTCCCTTATAGTCCTTATCAAGCTACACTGAGGAACTCATTTGTGTAGTCACTGGTTTAGTATTATCCATTTTATATTTCTTGAGGATGTCCTTAATATACTTCAACTGACTAAAAAAGGTTCCTTCCTCATTTTGCTTTATGCTAAAACTAAGAAAAAAACTTAAATCTCCCATCAAACTCATCTCAAATTCACTACTCATTGTTTAAAAAAATTATCATATAGATTTTTATTTGTAGATTCAAACAAGATATCATTAACATATATTTGAGCAATGAGTACACCATCTCCTATCCTTTTAAAAAAAAGAGTGGTGTCCACACTTCGTTTCACAAATGATCTCTCTAATAGGAAAGTGCTTAATCTATCATACCAATCCTTAGGTGCCTGTTTCAATCTATATAATATCTTTTTCAATTTAAACACATGATTAGGGAATTTAGAATTTTTAAAACCTGAACTTTTCTCATCACAAACATCCTCTTGTATTACCCCATTAAATCTTAATATCCATTTGATATAATTTAAAACCTTTAAAATAAGCAAATACTAGTAAAACCCTGATTGCTTCAAGTCTGGCTACAGGAGCAAAAGTTTCTTCAAAATCAATCTCTTCTATTGATTATACCCTTTGCCACCAATCTTGCCTTTTTTTTAATAATAACTCTTAAATTATTCATTTTATTTTTGAACACCCACTTAGTTTCAACAACACTTTGATCCTTAAGCCTTTTAATTAATTCTCAAACATCACTTTTTATAAATTAATTTAATTCTTCCTACATGGACAAAATCTAAAATTCATTTGAAAGTGCTTGATTTATATTAGTAGGTTTAATCATTGATATAAAGTTAGAATGGTTAACATCTTTGCTAAGTCTATGCCTAGTCCTAACACTCTCACTAGGTTCACCTAAAATCAATTCCTTATGGTAATTTTATAAAAATCTCCATTCTCTAGGCAAAGAGTTTTCTAATCCAATATTCTCTTCCAAATTTATCTTTACAATTCCTTGGGAGATATTTCAATAAGATCCTCTTCCAACCTTGGCTCTTCCAAAATACCAAATTCATCAAACACAATATGTGTGGTATCCTCATCTACCAAAGATCTCTTATTAAAAACTCTATAATATTTTCGAACACTAACATATTTAAGAAAAATACCTTCATCAGATTTAGGATCAAATTTTTTTAAAGGAGTTTTTTCATTATTATGAGTGAACACCTTACATCTAAAAACATTTAAATGTGACAAATATAGTATTCTCCCATTAAGAAGTTCATGGGGTATTTTATTCAATTTTGATCTAATATTCACCCTACTCAAAACATAGCAAGTTGTACTAACTAGTTCAACTCAAAAATATTTTAGAAATGAATATTGTGTCAATATGGTTATAGCAGCTTTAATTAATGTTATGTTTTTTTTTTCTACTACCCCATTCTGCTGAGAGGTTTTAGGTGCTGAAAAATTATGAGAAATTCCTTATTGTTTATAAAAATCTTCAAATATTTCATTTTCAAATTCTCCTCTTTAATCACTTTGAATTAACAAAATCTCACACCCTAATTTCCTCTAAATCTAAGTAAAATAGTTTCTAAATTCCTCAAATAATTCACTCTTATGAAATAAAAATTTAACCCAAGTGAATCTTAAAAAATCATCAACAATCATAAATCCAAACACTTACCTCTTTGACTTATAGTATTACTCGGTCCAAAAAGATCCATGTGAATGATTTCCAATAGTTTACTAGTTCTAAGATTCTTAATGAAATGAAATGAGGACTTCACCTATTTTCCTAATTTAGATGCATCACACAAATGATCCTTAGTAAAGTCTAGTTTAGGTATTCCTCTAACCAATTTTTTTTGGGCAACTTTCCTAAGATTTTTCATACTCATGTGACAAAGTCTCTTATGCCATAACCATGATTCATCAGTAATTGTTTTTCCATAACCATGATTCATCAGTAGTTGTTTTGAGACAAAGACATTAGAAGATTTAATATAAATCAAATCAAACATATATACATGATTTACCCTAATTCCATAATCATTTACATTTTGACTTATTATGTAGCTAGTGGGAAAAATTTTACACTATAACCTTTATTATATAACTGACTAATACTCAACTGGTTATGTTTTAAGCCTTCTACCAATAAGATATTTTTAATGAAAAAATTATTCACATTTCCAATCATACATGTGCCTACCACTTTTCTACTGGTGTTGTCTCTTAGTGTAACCTTGCCACCATTCATAACTTCCAATGATCTGAATTATGTCATTTCTCCAGTCATGTGCTTCAAACATCCACTATCTATGTACCAAATACTCTCACGAGGTCTTATATAAGAGCAAGATAATCAAATATTAGACTTGGAACCCAAATAAGTTTAGGTTCTCCTATTGGAAAAAATAATCAAAATGTATATTTGATGTGATTTATTTTATATATCTTAGGTCTTCACACTAGATATGATTTACTTTGAATATTATAAGTGTGAGATATATAGCCAATCATTCCATAAGAAAAACATTTGACTTCAGGAAAAATATTTATTAATCTACGTGTATTAAATTTCTTTTCCTAGGTTTTGACATTTTCAGCTTCTGAATAGGATTAAAAAATTGTTCAGGTGTGGGTAGAATTATATTTTCCTCAAGTGCTTTCAATTCTACTTTAAAAAATGAATTGGACTTTTCTAAAATAGCATTTTCAAATTTCAAATAGTGTTATCTACTATTAGATTCATCCATAAATTTGTTAAAATCATTTTCATGTTTAGTATGTGATGATTTCAATAGTTCATGCTATTTGTTCAACTCATTAAACACATCCAATAATTTTATGTGGTTGCTATCAATTGGTGCGTGATCATTCTTAAGGATTTCATGCTCTTTTTAATTCTAAAATTTTATGTTCAACCTAGCATGTATCTTTTTGAGTTTCCTATAGGCAGTATGAATTTTCTTAGAAACATCAAATAACTCTCATAGGTTGAGTCACATAGCTCTTCTTGATCTGACTTATCAAGCTCGTTGTCCATTAGACACAAATTGATGACTTTCTCCTCTGCTTCTATTTTTGAGGAATCAGAAGCTTAATCCATCCAAAATGCTTTCTATAATCTCTTCTTACCCTTGCTTACATTACTTTTCTCCTCTTAATTCTCCTTGTTAGGATTAGCTTTAAGATTTGGGCTTTCAAATTTGATGTGTCCAGGCTTCTTGAATTCATAGCAAATTACATCATTAGAAGCCTTAGAATTTTTTGTGGAACTTACCTTTATTCCACTACTAACATCTCCTTTGCTTCCTCTTAATAAAACTTATGAATTTCTTTATCATTAAGGCAATGCCATCTTCATCCACTGAGACTGATCACTCTCCAAGTCATCCACTATCAACACTATGTTTTCTCCTTCCTCTTCTCACATGCATCAATATTTCTTTGAGTTACTCCTTACTTTTAAGAAATTAGTGATCCAAGAAGATTATCAATAGAATAAACATTTAAGTTTTTGTCTCTATTCTAGCAGTTATCTTTGCATTATAAGCAGTAGGTAAACAACAAAGTATTTTATTTATTATTTTAGTATCCATTAATTTCCTACTTAAAGCATGCAATGATGTGACTATTTTTGCGAAATGAGTATACATGTTGGTGAGTGATTCATTCAGTTTCATGCAAAATTGTTAATAATCGTGTAATAGAATGTTCAATCTAGATTATTTCATTTTATTAGTTTCTTCATATTTAATGTAAAGCCTATCTAAATTTTCTTTACCAAATTTATAGGTCTAAGCACGCATATAATGTTCAGATTAAGGTGCATAGAAAAAACTATTTAATTATTTAGTATTTAACTAAGCTAAGTCTTTTTCTTCTACAGTCCATTTAGTAAATGATGTTTTAGTTTTAAAGCTATCTACAAGTTTAGTTGGCCTAGTGTATCCTTCTTGTACTAAAATCCACATGTAATAGTCAAGCGATTAAAGAAAAGTTGACATAGATGTTTTTTAAAAATTGAAAGGGATGCTATCAAACAATAGTGGTCTAGTGATCGAGTACTCTTCAGGTGTGTTACAGTTTCTAAAAGTAGCCATAATTATTTTTAAAAAGCTATCTAAATCTTAATTTTTGAAAGTAGGCTTGGTACCACATAAAAGTCTGAATAGGTTGTTAACCTTTCATACCCTCCTAGTATCAGCAGAGAATCGTCATCCTTTCACGCCCTCTTGGTGTCGGCAGAGAACCATCTTCTTTTCACACTTCTAGTATCAGTAGAGAATCAGCTCGATAAAGAACGTTCATCTTTTTATACACTCCTAGTATCAGTAGAGAATCAGGTCTTCTCTAAAGATCTTCTCTCAAATGTCTTTAAAGAAGTAAGGAAGAGATTTAACAAACTTACAAAGAGATCCTCACCTTAGGCAACCTTGTGAAACCTTCATAATTTTAACTTGCAAGATCTCTCTATCCACACTCTCAAACACTCTCCCAATGCACTCTCATTCTTACTCACAAAAGAAAATTTGAATAAGGTTATGTTTTAGTATGTTTTTAGGAGTATTAAATATTAAAGATATGAAAAACTATCCAAAAAATTAAAAATTTCATTGTGTCCATTCTACATCGTATAGTATGATCACACTTCGTATGTTTGATCAGTTCAAAAATTGCTCGGATGATCTTGTAAGAATCAATTTTGTACTATGATTGGCGTATGTACAAACTAACATCGTATGATACGGTCAATTCAAAATTAAATAGATTTGTCCGATACGATTCTGTACGAACTGATTTTGTACTCTTTATGGCATACTGTATGAACATAATATCATATAGTATGATCTATTTTAACCAAATCATACTTCATTTGGTATGAAACTGGATGAGTCTATTTCGTACTCTGGATGTCGTCTGTACGAACCCAAGATCACATAGTACGAACATTTCAAAAAAATTACCTGTTTGTATGGATGAATTAGTATGCACCCACTTCATACTTTGGATGTCATCTGTATGAACCTATGATCATACAATATTATCAGTCCAAAAAATTTTTGAGTTCATTTGGGACGAACTAGTACATAGCCAGTTTGTACTCAGGACGTCATCTGTATGAAGGCAACTTTGTGCAATACAAACAATACTTAGAAAATTTTTCATGCATGACTTGATTAAATTCTTTGTTGGAGGAACACTCAGGTCAAATCACCCCGTACGATCCCAAAATCATACAGTACGATTAGTTTAAAAAATATAAATTTTTACACTCCCTAGTGTGTGTGTGTGCATGGTTACCCAATTATAATCACACTCTTTCAAATACAAGAAAAATATGAAAAGTATAGACTTCAATTATAATAAATCCTAATCTAATTTATATTGAAGTCTTTAGCAGTTTGGAGTATGATTTCTCTAAAATATTAGTACACACAAACAACACAAACAATATTTCCAATATATTTTGGGAAAAACAGCAATCAACACAATAATATTTTGGATACACAAAAAACACACATGATATAAAAACCTATTTATGAAAACTAAGTTGCGACAATTGTTATAGCTATAATCTTGTAACCTATAAGGAAATAACTCAAACAAAAAATTAATATTATTTTTGTGTAGATCTCCTTTTCCTATTTAAAGATTTGTTTTTTCCATTTTGTAAATTACGATTGCTGATATAATGATTTTGAATAAGAAAATTTATTCTATGTTAAGAAAATTTTGAAGTAGCACAAATATTTTTTTGAAATAGTAAATCTACTTAAATTTGGATTTTATATAGTAAATAATTCAATTAAAAAAAATTAATTAATTCAGGTTGCCGAGTCGATTTGAGTTGACCCGAAACCCGATCGGGTTTCAGGTTAAGAAAGTTGACCTTAAATGCTGAGAAGGTTAGGTTGAGGTATGTTCAAAATAAGGTGGGTTGAGGTCGGATTCGAGCCAAACTCGACCCAGTGACAAATTTTGAGACCCCTACCCAATCTGAATCAGTAAATCATTTCTAGTAAGCCTCTATTTCTTTTATGCATAATTAATATAAAAAAATCATAATAATATACATAGTGTTAGTGAGCTCTGAGAGAGGTGTCCTTAGAGCCTATTTGAGAATGGAGAAAATAATTCACTAGCAAAAATTTTAAGTAAAAGTGCTCAAAAGCCACAAAATCTTAATGAGTCCAAAAAGTTTCTAAATGCTCCATTTCAGTCATTCTTTAAAGGGATGTGAGGGTTACATGAAAGGCTACATGAATAAAATAAATAAATAAACAGAAAATACAATGATATATATACTCTTAATATGGACTGCAAAAAACACATGTCATCCCTGAATTTGTTGGCGGAGACTTGATTAAGGAGTGTAATTGAGTCAAGTCGAGCTTGAGTTTGGGCTTGCTCGAGCTCGGCTCATCAATTATGAGATAAGCTTTAACTTGAGCTTGAGTTCGATTAGAAGTTGGAATGCCTCATCTTCGGAGTTACATTGGTCTGGTCACCAGAGAAGTTGGAATGCCTGGTCACCGGAGAACTTGAAATGCTTGGTCGCTAGAGAAGCTGGAACATGTAATTGTTCATTAGGGGAAGGTTAATGTTTAAAAGAAGTACAAGCTTTTTTATTGGGAGAAGAGGAGAAGGCTTTTAAATAAATAAGCTCGTCTCACAAGCTTGTAATCAAGTCAAGCTTGAGCGGCTCAAGAGCCGGCTCGGCTCACTTACACCCCTAGCCATGATAATCTACCTCTAAGAGAGTTTCATATGTCCAAGTAGGTACATGTGAAAGAGCATTTGCAAGCCCAATGGTAGATGGACACTAGAAGCACTTCGGTCACTAGAGACCAATGCTATAACCTTTTATCACCCAAGAAAGGAAGGTGAGTGAGCTAGGGTTGTGTGGAAGACAAGCTCCATGGTTGGATGGTCATGGCAAGGTGAGTAAGAGCTCCATGAGCGCGACTGAAGGTGCTTTCCCTTGATAAAGGCGATTAGGTGTGACGATTGATTTTCCTTCACGAGATGAGTGGCGAGTTATTTGATCTGTGAGGATCTTTGATTGCCCCTGTGAGGAGCTACTTCCCTTTTTTCTTTAAGGTGAGTTGGTCCAATACATTTTCGGGTGAGTCCTTGTGGGGCTTGTCAGGTGTAAATCCTTTGTGTTGACCCACCAACAGTCTATTAGATTGTCGAGAAGGCATACACGACTATATTTTTTCTTTCGGTCGTTATTTTTCATCTATACTTTTGATGCCTTTGTGCAATTTCATGTATCTTAATTTTTTAGAAAAGAAGGGCAGGAATTTGAACTTCAGCCTTTACTACATTAACGAAGGTGAATGCATGTGCAAAAAATCAGTCATTTTATGCTAATTATTTTATCTAAACATATTAATGCGACAGATGTTCTGATAATTTTTTTTCCTAATATTTATTAGGGCAGCCGATAATTGGACGCCTTTGTTATGTGTTATTTTAAATTTAAGCGTCCTTTTATATGATAATACTTTTTATGAATTTCTTTTGATCGTTAAATAACCTTTTTGGTACACTTCCACTAGAGCATTTCTTTCTATTGCTTTTTTTGGACAAATTTCTTATTATTTTCTAAATTCATTTTTTAGTTCAAAAATTTTTTTAACTTAAATTTTTTTTCTATTAAAAGCTGCTTTAAAAAACATTAAGAAAGCTATCTCAAAGCTTGCTTGGGACGACTTTTTTATTGCTTTATAAAACAGTTTTTTAGTACAAAAATTTCTTGAACTATAAATTTTTGTATTAAAACGTTGCTTTAAAAAACATTAAGAAAGCCGCCCCAAATGAATTCTAAGTTTATAGGATACAATCCGTTTTCTATTTACATGATTACTTCCACTGTTGAACTTGCTCGTTACATCTCCATTCGAGAGCATGAGGCACTTGATGACTGAATATAATTTTCTTCTTCCCTGTGTTACTAATGATCCACCTATCTCGGAGAGAATATAATTTATCATTCAAATATTCACATCAACCATAATACTATTTAGTTCTTGTGCAAACTATAGCAGTTGCCCTCAAGTTTATTCTAAACTCTATATCACTATTTGTCCTATCATAAGTGCAGTCAATTCATCAAAAGTTGTTTTGAGAGTATAAATATGATTTATTAATTTACTTAGAGAGATTCCCGTAATCTTTTGCATTTAATAGTCTGTTCCTTATCTTCTTCTATCAGCTCCACTCGAGACTTTACGCACGACTTTACCATCAATGATTTTCATTGATTTTTCATGTTTCTCTTGAATATTCTCTTACGTCTTTATGTGGATTTCTTGGATGTATATGTCCATCCTTTTTAAATTATAATGAAAACCTTTCAACAAAGGAGGGTGATTGAAAATATGACCCACATTTGATAAATCATCGAGTGGGATATTGCTATTTCTATCAAGTCAAGGTTGTTAAGTCTTGTGGAGAGAAATTATTGATGGATTATTTTTTCTCAAAAAAGAAAATACTTTTCTTTAAAAGTATAAATTAATACTTATGTAAGGCTAGAAGTTTATGTGCATAAATAAAGAATAGGGATTTATGAAATAGAACTCAAAATATTAGGATTAATAAGATAAAATCAAAACATTACTATTCAAAATATCGAATTACAACAAAAAGGAATATTTCCTGTGACCATCCTGGCTCGACGCTGCCCGATTCTATCACCCTTAGCCCATTGTCTTAGTTCTCATTGCCCTTCACACAACACTTGTAGTAGTCGTTAGTCCCGTTAACTCTTCACATGCCTCCAATCAAAGTCAATTGCATCATGACTCCCTTAGTTGCGTTTAAGCTCCTCAATGGTTACGTTTGCCCTATTCACACCTTCAACTGTGTCCTCCACTGAATCCAACGAGTTACCACAAAGAGGAACTTGGCTAGCAACGACAGTTTGCCTCTTTCCTTCTCTTGTTAGGAAAGTGTCTTGGGACATTCATAAGTTCCATTAATAGAAAACTACATTATATGAATGAAGAAATTGGGAAATTATATGTTCACACGCACTAAAAATCAACTTGACCTGTCACGAAACCCCAAAAAAATGTGAATCGATAACTTAAAAAATTAAAATTTGAACCATCAGAACCCTAATTTCAACAAAATTATATTCAAACTGAACATCTTGATGAGACAAACCCAACGACGCTTAAATCTGTCTAATCCGAGCCCCAATGAGTCTGAATCTATGAACTAAAGTGTATTTGGAAGGTTCAAATAATCAATTAGGCGATGAAACATTCTTTAAATAAGACAAGCATATAGTTAAATCGAGTTGCTTGACTAAACAAATCAAATGAGCTAAAGATCGCTTAATTCTAACATCGTTAAGGCACACAAATGCCTAAAAATTCTCCATGATTGACATAATTGGTATGGGCCATTCGATGGAGCTTTCCAAACCTACCCTAGATCTTCTCCCAATTTACAGGGTATACCCTCACAAATATCTATAAATTGACCCCCACTCTCTACCAGACTACCGCTCAACCACTGGTTATTGTAGGACCATAGCCCAGCCAACAGTTGTTGTTGGACTTCCAACTAGTTATTGATTGCCACCAGACCTCAGCCATGCTTCCACCCACTGTCGAAACATCATCGGATCTCTGCCTAACTATCGACCACCATCAGATCTCTACAAGGACACTAACAACTATTATATATTCTCCCAGCTGTAGCTACCAAGCTCTAGACTTCCATCATCTGATGATGGTCCTTACAAGCTCTCGAGTACTTATATGATGTTTAACCAACTCTCCAAACTTTTATAATTTAAGTGTCTCGAAGTTAAGAGATGGGTCAAGCTTTGTAACTCACTGAAGTATAGTGAAATCTTTTCAACTGGGCAAGGCCCCGTGACTTTTCCTTTTTGGTTTTTCCATGTAAAAGTTTTTTGGTATTTTTCTTCTCTCTCTCTCTCTCTCTCTATCTCTATCTCTATCTCTCTCTCTCTCTCTCTCTCTCTCTCTCTCTCTCTCTCACCAACTATCTATTTGTGTGATTGATATATGTGCATCACTATAATGGGATATTCACTCACACTACCACTGTGAATATACTAGTCTGCAATAGTTTGATGCCATCTATGAGAAATAATTACACTATTATAAGCACAACTAAAACTCCAAAATGGCCAATAGGCGTAAGAATCACAACAATGGAGCCTTTCCCTCCATCACACATCAATCTTAGAATTAATATATAAATCATGGACATTAGGCATCTGCCTATTTTTCAGTAGTGGGAGAAAACCTTTTGGGTAAGGGAAATCAGGACCCTTCCTTGAAGATCACATAAAAAAGGTTGAATCTTAGAATAAAATCCTTCAACTTCTTTAGGGGACCCGACAACTAGTGCTAGCAAAAGAAAAAGATCTACCACTAGCGGAGAAAGTTTGACCCAAGTATATTAATACAAAACCTCCTCCTCCTCAATCAAGGGGTCACCCTCTATTATAGCAAAACATCAAACTTATTAAAACAACTACGTCCACCCATCCCTCACGTATGGGTCAGCCAATTTACATTCCCCAGGTCATCGTCAAGGACTTGCCCAACACATATTGAAATCCTGCATAATGCTTAATGTGATGAACTATAATGACTAGCCTAAGATGAGTTACCTTTAAGAGGTGGGAGGTAATCCCTTTATTATTGGGACTTTCAAAAGTCATCACCCCCAACTGAAACCATCTTTAAACATTCCATTTATAAATGCTTCAAATTACTAAGTATAAACTCTTACGAGCAAATTAATCATTATAAAAATATTAAGTATATCAAATGAGTCTCAGATGTGCTCCTCTACCAAGTATTTCTTGTTATCCTTAAAGGGCATGCTCGTATATGGTCTACTCACTTATGGATAGAACTATTCCCATGTTTGTTTAGTTTCCAAACTATTTATCGAACAATTTATTGCTAATCAAATAATTATTAAAGATTTTCCCCATCTCTCATGGACTTGATAGAATGAAGGATCACTCAAGGAATACATTCAAAGGTTCTCTATTGAGGCTCAACTAATTTTATGGGTGGATCTTGAGTTGTTAAGAGGAGTTTATCTCAGAGGGCTTCATTCTAGCCCCTTTTACTCGGAACTCATTTGAGACACAATTCATTTATACACTGGCCTTATTAAATATGTGGAGACACAAATCTTGATAGATGAATCCATTAATGCTCATAGGAAGCAATTTGAGTAAAGCACTGGAAAGCAAAAAAAAGCTCATGGGATAAATAATACATTACCATAATAAAAGAAGTAGGGGGAAAAAACTTGCCCCCTTGACCTTCATAGTCATGATGTGAGCCTCAATTATAGAAGGTATATACAACTCTTAACACATCACGAGAGAATATCTTAATGGTCATTCAAAATGAAAAAAAAATGTTCAGTGGTCAAATACATTAAAGTCAAACACAAAAAATTAGGAGCAGTATTGCACTTCCATCATAAACGTACACACACAATTGAGGCATTTAAATAACTCAAGGAGAAATCAAGAGATTGATCTGGCATGGAATCCTTGGTCTATTCATACTCGGTCATAAGGACACTCCCCTATGGGGGACAACCAATGCAAAATTAATCATAAAGAAATTAATAAAAACTTGGTGATATCAAAACCATCATTGGGGGATTTTTATTATTGAACTAAGTCTTATTAATAATAAATAAAGAGCCTCCATAAAGAATTCTTGAGCTAACCACTATATTACTTTTGATGACTCCAACTTTGAGAAGGGTAGACCCCACATTATAATCTACTTGTGATTAACATGGAGATTTTTGACTTGTGTTATAATGTCAAAACAAAATTTTAGCTGATAATGGGAGCTCATTAGCTGTTATGTTCTACTTCACCTTTCTTAGTATGGGCATGGTGAGGGAAAAACCTTAGCCCACTATGGGACACTTATGGGTTTGATAATTGTCATATATGGGTGGAAAGGATGGTTAGTCTCCTAGTCACACTTAGGGAGTTCCTTAAGCAGGCTACTCATCTAATCTAATTCATTCTAGTAAAATTAAAATCAACTTATAATGTTATCTTTGGGAGTCCCCTCGAGTTAATTTTTGGACTATCGCTTCCATTCCATATCTCAAACTAAAATTTTTTACCCCATCTGCGATCATCATGGTTCATGGAAATCAACAAGTGTCCCAATCATGTTATATTAAGAATTAAAAACTTTGACCTCTATAATGAGGATGTCTCTCAAAGGCTTCCCTCATAAAAGACCTTACTTACAACTTCATATAAGATGGCACCCCATAAGAATGGTGCAGATTGGATCTTTACTCTCGAATGAGGAGAAGCAAAAATACATTAATATTTTACACTACAACCAAGATATTTTTGCATGCAGCTCAATAGTTATACCTGGAGTTGACTCTGTGATGATCGTAAATTTCCTCAAAATAAACCTATCGTGTATAACAGTTTTTTAGAAAAAAGTTAATTTTTTCACTAGATCACTAGTAAGCAATCAAACAAGAAGTTAATAAACTCTTGCAAGCTAATTCATATAGGACGTACACTATCTCACATGACTTATAAATGTCATCATGGTTAAGAATGCTAGAGGATATTTGATGATGTGTGTGGATTACATAGACCTCAACAAAGCTTACTCAAAAGATATTTTTTTACTTCCTTGTATTGACTTATTGGTCAACGCCACATTCAGATATTAAATGTTGTGATTCATAGATACCAACTCGGGCTACAACTAGATAAGGATGGAGACTACTGAAGGCTTAAATTGTTAGAGAGAGAGAAGTTATGAGAGAAATTAGATTTTGTTGCGGGTTTCTTCAAAAATTCAAATTTGCAGTTTTTCCACGGGAGCATTGGCGACGGAGGGTCGCCGACCACCAATCTCCGGTGGTTCAAAGGATGTTCATCGTTCATCCGCAAGCATGTCTCATGGTCCAGTCAAGTCGCTTTCTGCATCTCCGCCGGCTTTTGGTGACATTCCGTCAAGTTTTTTTCAAGGATCCAAATTGAAGTTTCGTTCGGGAGCGCCTCTGGTGATCAATGAAGGAGGTCTGCTTTTGCATCCTAAAAAATTAATATAAGTTACTAGAAAAGGTAAAGGCCTAATAGAAGACAATAGGACTACTGATATTCTGAAGAACAAAGATCTCCTTGGTGTCAGGGAACTAGCTATTGCTGATTTATCTAAAAATTTTTAAGAAAAAAATTTTTGTTTCCTCTCGTAAACAAATTGCTTTCAAAAATACTACTGAAAATCAAAATGATGCAAATGGTATGGATGTTCAAGCTATGGATGAATCAAGGATAGAATGTCTGAACTATATTGCTACTGAAGGCAATGGAGCACAAGTATTAAATGATATGGACAATGTTCGTGATTGCAATAACGGAGAACTCGGTTCATGCAAGGAAACTGTTAATGTGATTTCTTAAAGAGCTCTTCCTGATAAACAACAAAATGCTTGGGCCAAAAAAGAACATATCAAAGTATCTCACCTAGAATTGGGTAATTTCAGATTTGAATATGGAATTTCTGTTAAATTAAATGAAGACAAGGTGTTGGAAAACTCAAGAAGGCTACAAAATTCCATTGTTATCAAAGTTTTCAAAAGTAAAGTCCCAATCCTAGTGGTTAGTACTGAACTCAGAAGACAATGGGCTCCTTATGGGAAGTTCCACTTAACTATGCTAGGAATGGAATGGATCCTATGCTAATTCTACAACAATGAATCTATGGATGTTGTGTTCAATAACGGACCTTGGTTTGTTAATGGGAAGATCATTGGTATGGATAAATGGTCTTCTAATTTTGACCCTTTTTCCTTAAAAGGCTTGTGTGCTCCAATATGGATAAGACTTCCTAATCTCCCACTTCTATGTTGGGATGAAATCAATATTTATAGAATTGCTTCTACAATTGGGCAGCCCCTCATGATTGATGGTAACCTTTTTCAATGGGGAAGAAGGGAGTTTGGTAGAGTATGTGTACGTATCAATCTAGCCATGGCATTACCTAAAGGAACATGGGTTGAAAGCAGCTCGGGCAAGTTCTATCAAAAATTTGAATATGAAAGACTCCTTGACTTCTGTTTCAATTGTGGGAGAATTGGACATGATAAGTCCAATTATTTTATTAACAATCAAACAGGAACTTTTGGTTCTAATATGGAAGGGGAACACTTAAAGGATATTAATGAAGAAATTTCCAACACCAACAATGTTACTAAAAATGCAGCTAATGATAATTTCGGCTATGGTCCTTGGCTTCAAGTTAATTATGGCAAGAAGAGGAATTTTTTCAAAAAAACAAAGTTCTAGGGACAGAGAAGCTACTGGAAAAAATAATTCAGATTCAGTTATTAAAAAACAGATCTGGAAGGAAGTTGGACCTGTGGAATTTCCTAATAAGGAAGTGAAGATTTCTCTTAAGGAGGGAATCATTGAAGATGCAAGTAAGAAGTTCTCTCAAATTCAGAATCTAGATATCTCTTCAGAAGACAATTTTGATAAAAGGTTGAATGTTCAAAACACTTCTTTAATCTCTTCTAACAAATTCAGTTTACTTAATGAACTGAGTGAGGAAGGGGAAATCATACCAGTTGAATTGGTTGAAAATAATTCTTGTAAAAATCTGGAAGGAGATTGTATTCTTATAGATATAGAAATTATCAACAAGGAAGAACTTTTAAGCAATTCTATTGCTATCAATGATGGGAGTCCCACTATTATCAAGAATAAAGGCAACAAACAACTCAAAGGGCTAGGTCCTATCAACTCTACTCCTAGAAGTAGGAGGGCCGAAAAAGTTAACAATGATAAGATGGGGACTTCATTCCCTCTTATACAATGAATTCATCCATAGCTTTTTAGAATTGTAGAGGAGCTAGGAAGAGGAGAGCTTATCTATACTTGAAGGAAATTGTTAAAGATTTTGGAGTTTTTTTCATTGGTTTATTGGAAATCAAAATCACTTCTTTTGAGAGAAAGGAAGTGGACCTTCTCATTGGCACTGATTGGAACTTCTACTGTATTCCATCAGAAGGTTTATCTAGGGTCATTCTTGTGTTATGGAAAGGCAACTTTGCCTCTTTTCAAATATTAGAATCCTCTTCACAATTCATTGTAGGACATCTGGAGATTCTCAGCAAAGGTACATGGAGGATTGCTTCAATATAGGGTAGTAAGGATGTTTATAGAAGAAGATGGCTTTGGGAAAGGATAGAATTCTTTGCTAGCAATGAACTTCCTATGGTGATAGGAGGTGATTTCAATTGCATCCTTTAAAGTTAAGATAAAAGGGGAGGTAAAATATTCAAACTTTCCCTTGGACCCAAGGAAATGAAGACCTTTCTTGCAAGCAATGATTTACAAGAAGTCGGATTTGTGGGACCAAAATTCACTTGGTGCAACAACAAACAAGGGCCGGAACGCATCCTTGAAAGACTAGATAAGGTTTTATAAACCTAGCTGCTATTACTTCTTCTAATCATCTCTATGTCAGGCATTTGGCACGTGTGCTTCTGACCATTGTTCGATCATCTTGAACATCATGGTTCATCAAGCTAAGGAGAGGATAGTAAGGTTTGAGGATGTTTGGGCTCAAAACAAAGCTTCAATGGCTGTGGTGAACAAAGTTTGGAAAAGGAATTATAGAGGAAATGCTACCAACATTTTGAATTGTAAAATGAAAAAATCCCTTAAGGCACTTTACTATTGGAGAAAAGTCAAAATGCAGAATTTACTTTCTCTCAAAAAAGATCTTTTGATTCAAATTGAAAATCTCCAACTAAAAGAGGCAGATGAAGGAAATTTATCAATTGAAGATAGCAGGTTGCTGAAAGCTAAAGTGGGAGAGCTCAACTCTACACTTGCCAAGCTTAATACTTGGTGGAAGCAACGGGCAAAGTTGAAGTGGATGGTGGAGGGTGACCGGAATTCCAAATTCTTTCAAGCATTTGCTTCATCTAGAAGGAATGCTAACTTTATCTCCAAGATTATGAATGAAGTTGGAGAAGTGGTGGAGGAACAAACTCTAATTGAAAATGCTTTCATAAATCATTTTCAAAAGAAATGGAAATTTTAAAGATGCATTCTAGAGGATTGGCCTTCTTCTTGGAGCTGTCTTGATGAGGAAGATAGAATAACTTTAAGCAAAGCCTTCTCTATTGAAGAAATGAAAATTGTTATCAAACAAAGTGGTAATAATATCTCTCCAGGTAAAGATGGTATCACCTTTTCCTTCTTTAAAGCTTATTGGGAGATTATCAAAATTGACTTATGGAATGCTTTAAAAGATTTCTTTGAAAGTTCTGAAATGGATCCTAAATGGAAAGAAACGATTGTCGTTCTATTTCCAAAAATCAGCAATCCATTATCTCCTTCTAATTATAGGCCCATTAGTTTATGTAATTCAGTCTATAAGTTGGTGGCTAAAATCCTCATGAATAGAATGGCTCCTTTCATCTCTAAATTGATCTCTTATGAACAAGTAGCTTTTATCAAAGGTAGATCTCTTAATGATCATGTGTTGATTGCCCAAGAAGTAATGCATAAACTAAGGAATTCCAAATCTTCTAAGGGATTTGTTGCTTTCAAAATTGATATGGAACAAGCCTATGATTCCATGGGTTGGTTAACCTTGAAAAAGGCTTTGTATTATTTTGGGTTTCCAGATTTTTTCTCTAAACTTATTTTAAATTGTATTCAAAGATCCAATTTCTCAATTTCTATAAATGGTAGCTTATCTAACTGGATTGAAGGTCAATGTGTCTTTAGACAAGGTTGTCCCTTGTCTCCTTATCTCTTCATCCTTTGTGCTCAATTCCTTTCTAATGCCTTCAAAAAAAAAAAAGTGATTCATTGGGAGTTCGGGTTTCTTCAAATGGGCCTTCTATTACTCACTTGTTGTATGCAGACGACGTGATCATCTTTTCAGAAGCTACCTTGAAGGCTTCCAAAGAAATTAAATCAATTTTGGGAAATTTCTGTAGTTGGACAGGTTTGTCTATCAACACAAATAAATCTTCTATGTCTAAACTTATTTTAAATTGTATTCAAAGATCCAATTTCTCAATTTCTATAAATGGTAGCTTATCTAATTGGATTGAAGGTCAATGTGTCTTTAGACAAGGTTGTCCCTTATCTCCTTATCTCTTCATCCTTTGTGCTCAATTCCTTTCTAAAGCCTTAAAAAAAAAAGTGATTCATTTGGAGTTCGGGTTTCTTCAAATGGGCCTTCTATTACTCACTTGTTGTATGCAGACGACGTGATCATCTTTTCAGAAGCTACCTTGAAGTCTTCCAAAGAAATTAAATCAATTTTGGGAAATTTCTGCAGTTGGATAGGTTTGTCTATCAACACAAATAAATCTTCTATGATTTTCAGCAAACTTGTAAGAAGAAGGAGAAAGAAAGCCATTAGCAGTTTGTTGGGTTTCAAAACAGTACATCAATTAACCTATCTTGGAGTAACTCTTAATTTGAGAAGGTTGATTAAACAAGACTTCCTTTTTATTGTTGATAAAGCCTTGAAGATGACTAATATTTGAGAGAGTAAGATGATTTCATTGGCAGGAAAAATTCTCTTATCTAAAACTATTTTTCTTTCCTTCACCACTTTTCATTGTACTAACTCTCTTCTGCCAAAGATTATTCTAGATGAGGTGGATAAGATTTTTAGGAACGTTATTTGGAATAAATCTAATGGTGGTTATGGTTTACCCTATGTTAATTGGTTAACTATGTGTTTACCAACTAAATGGGGAGGTAGAGCTCTTCACTCTTGTTCTACCAAAGTTGGCCCATTGAGATCCAAATTGGCATGGAAATATATATATGATAAATATTCCTTTCTTCACAAAGTTTTCTTCCCCAAATATGGAAATCTACTTGATAAGGTAGATTTGAAAAAATCTGGTTCTAATTCATGGAAAATCTTGAAGATAGGTGGAAAGTCATTAAGGCCACTTATTAGATGGAGGGTGGCAAATGGTAATGACATTGATGTATACAAAGATACATGGATCTTAGATAAATGTTTGGACAAGTGGCCAACATTTATTTCTTCTCTTAAAGATAGCAGATTTTATGTTTCCAATCTTATAGAGAATGGAAGATGGAACGTAGAGCAAATGAAAAGGATCATGGGTGAAGATCTTGTAAAGCTTATTTTACAAACCATTAAAACAGTTGATCAAGAAGAAGATATATTGGAGCTCTTACTACAGGGAAATGGAAGATCCTTATCATCTATGGTTTTTGAAAATTTGGTAAACCATACTCAATCGGAACGTTACTGGAGATGGATGAAAAAAGATAAACTCAATTCAAACTTTTTGGTGGAGGATCTATAATAAAGGATTGCCTACCAATGAATTCCTTGAACATAGAAGATTGCAAAGGATCAATCTTTGCCCAAGGAACTATAATGCTGCAGAAAATAGAGACCATTTGATAGCAAATTGCCAAAAATTGAAGGATCTTCTTTCTCAAATCAAGGATTGGGGATTTACTTTCAAAGATTTTAATTCCTTACAAGATTGTTATAAGCACCTCTCTTTACTAAGTCCCTTTATGATTAATCTTTATTGTACAGTGGTATACATGACATGGAAGTCAAAGAATAATCTACATAATGGGAAGGATGATAGTTCATTATATATTGCTTCCAATGCAATAAGCTTTGCTTCAATTTCTGTCCAAGAGATTAGTAAATACTCAGGTATATGGGATGTCAACCAACCTTCAAGGTTGTCTTTATCTCATTGACACCCCCGTCCACCCGATTGGCTCAAAGTTAATGTGGATGCTTCTCTTCTCTCCAATTATAAAGTAGGGATTGGAGGAGTATTTAGAGATCACAAAGGAAGATTTCTTCTATCATTTGGGAAACCGTATATCCATTGGGATATTTTTGCCTTGGAACTCTTTGCTACTCAATCCATTAAAGAAGTGCTGAAGGATTGGATGTTTAAATACAAAGGTATTATCATAGAAGGTGACAATCATAATGTCATGGAATTTTTGAAGAAGGCAAAATAAAAGGGAGACACAAGGTATGAAGATACTTATCTTTTTGAAGAGTTCAATAACGTTATTTTCAATTGTGTTGATAGAAGTTGTAACAAGTTGGCAGATTTATGTGCAAACTTTGGTGTGTTGAGCCATTTTATTTGGGATGACATTTCTATTAATAAGATTCCTTCTTCATTCATGTCTTTATTAAAGGAGGAATCTACTGTCATTGGCTCGGTAGGATTGTAATAATTTCTTTGCTCTTTTTTTCTTTTTAATGCTATTTTATGCATTTCCCTAAAAAAAAAATATTTATAAGGATGGATCTTATAGATAAGGAGGTAATAACTTTTCAAACTAATAAAATACTATACTACTATTGGGTCATGCCATTCAAATTAATGAATATTAGAGCCACATATCAACACCTCATGAATAAGAATTTTATAGATACCAGAGGGTTCACTATGAAAGTATATATATATATATATATATATAGTAAAAAGTCTAGAGATATCACGATATATCTGTTACTTAGAAGGATGTCTCTGCCTCCTTTGACACTACAACATGAGGCTCAACCCAACCAAGCATGCTTTTAAGGTCACATTAGAAAAAATCTTAGGATTTATGGTTAATCACCGAGGAATAAAAAAATTTTTGAAAAACAAAATTAGGGCTCTAAGAGATATGGTGCCCCAAATGACTTTTAAGGAGGTCAAATGTCTAACCAGAGGAATTGTAGCCTTATCTCAATTTTTGGCACAATTGGGGAATAAATACCCACCTTTATTCAAGATAATAAGAGGTGCTCATAACTTGGGGTTCCAATGGACAAATAAATACAATGAAGCTTTTGAACAGCTGTAAACATATTTGGCCTCATCTTCACTACTTTTAACGCTAGTGCAGGGAGAAATGTTATGTATATATCTTGTTATATCTTCACCTAATGTAAGCTCAATCTTGCAATGATAGGACAATAAATATGTAACATCTAGTTAATTATGTCAGCAAGATTCTTTTTGAGATGTAAGGACATTACCCATTAACAAATAAAATAACATTAATTTTAATATTTTAACTAAAAATTTATGCCAATACTTTTAATCTCATACATTTAGGGCCTATATAAATCATCTATAAAGAAATTTCCTCTAAAATCTTGAGTCATTCGATAGATTAATCAAGTGGTCAGTGGAACTATGACAATTTGACATCCATTATCTGCATAGGCATGAAATCAAGTTAGAAGTACTTATTGATTTTAGGGTCAAGTGTATCATCCCTAACTCTAACAAACCACTAGCCATTCCTCTTCTATTTCCTTCTAGACACTATATATATATATATGGAGCTTCTTGGTGTTCTAGCACTCAGGCTAAAATCTATTAATCTCCCCTCAACACATTACTCTTAAATATGGGCCAGATAATATTGTTTAGTATAAAGTAAAAGTTAGTGGAGGTTGTAAGACCTCAATGAACTATACCTAAGGCATACTAAGACGAAAGAAATAATATCACTTGATGAAAAATCTAGTACACTTATCAAAAGTTCTGAAGATGATGATGATAGTCTAATCAATAAAACATAATATCAATTATATATTTTCAACCAAGTAGTTATAACATAAAATAAAATGTGAAAAAATAAAGTGCAAAATGTAAAAATTAGAATGAGTACACTAAATTTATAATGGTTTGGTTAAACCATGATCTACATCCACTCTCTAGGGTCCTCCTCTTTGGATATTTCACTATCACTATAGTGTCTCTCCTTTAGCCCCCACAGCTTGGTAGAGAAGCTCTTACAAAATCTCTTCCACCAGCCCGATTTGGCAGAGGATCGTAATCCTTTCATAGGAAGAGAACCTTGAATACTTTTTGTCCTTCCTGGAGATGGCACATAACTAAAATGATTTCGTAGGAAGAGAACCTCAAATCCTTTTTTGTCTATCTCTTGAAGATGGTCGAGAACCAAAATCCTTTCATAGGAAGAGAAACTCAAATCCCTTTCACTCTTCCTAATGCGACAGAGTGGCTAGGTCCTTTTACATGAAAGAGATCTTCTTCCCAAAATGTCCCTCAAGAAAACCTTGATACATGGAGGAACACAGGTATAAGTTCACCAGAGCAATCTTATGCAATTCTCTCTCACACTCCCTTGAAACTCACAAGGAACTTCTCCCTTTCTCACAAACCTCACCCTTTCTCTCTTTAGCTTACAGCTCTCTCTTTAAGCTTTCCCCCAAAAAAATCAAATCAATGAATGCTAAAAAGTCTCTTATAAAGTCTTATGAGAAAGCTTAAATGGAGGGCTTCAAAAAATCCTAAAAATTCAATTAAGCTGTCAAAGATCATATAGTATGATCAAAGGATCGTCCCATACGGTTTGCAAAATTTGACCTAGTAGTATTATACGATCATCAGTATGAATGATCTGTCGTATAGTATGATCATTTCAATTTTATTTGTTAGTGTTATACAATCACTAGTAGGAATGACCAACCATATAGTACGATTAGTTCAATCAAAATTCAGTTCGTTTAGGATGAATCATGAGATGGCCAAATAATATCATTGCTAATCATGCAGTACATCTAGTTTGTATAGTACGATTAAAAAAATCAAAATTAAGCAGATTTAATTTATTAATCACATGATTAAATCAGGCAATATTTTAAATATCACATATGTATGAATAGAATAATCTTTTAAATTCAACTTTTTGCCTAATTTGATGAACGATGGGGTTTCTAATTCTAACAAATCATTTCATATGATGTGGTGTTTATACTGTATGAATATTTATATTTTAAAATTATTTTTTCTAGAAAAATAAATATTTAATTTAATTTATTTAACACCATATCTTATAATAAGATCCATCTCCTAAATCACAATGTACAAGAAAAATAAAATTTTTAAAATTATTTTTTGCTACCCTTATGCGTGTTTGCATGGTCACCAGGCTATCATACATCTTTATCAAACTTAACTCAAGAATTTAAAATAAATAAATGAATATCACATACTCTTCTAGCATAACCCATTCTACTTCATCTTGTGCTCTGAATCTTCAAATAATGGTGTATGTTGTACCTGAAATAGTTGTTAACACACAAATAAATAGGTACTACAAATACCAGGTGAAGTAAAGTGACAATCAATAATATTTGTTATCATTAAAATCACGAATGTGGGAGAACGAGTTACAACATAAAGCCCTCATTTTTGAGTTAAAGATTGTCATAAACTATGTAGTATAGAATTGGGTATTTCATACAGGTTCACAACTAGTCATCTCTCAGGTGGAGAGAGAATTTAATGCCCATAACCTGCATTTGGCACAATTTTGTGAAATGGTAAAGTTACCCCTTCATTATATAAAAATTATCAAATCATCCATATACTCTGGAAGAAGAATGTATGTGCAGATATCCTATTAAAACTTGTTACATTAACAACTAAGGATCTCTTCAAGATAAAGTTTATTGAGGAAATATACTTATCGAGTATTTAGGATCCTTGGTTGAAAGTGCACTGATGGCACTTAAAAGTTTGTTAGGGATGTTAAGCCCTTATAAAATTGTCCCAAGGCTAACCAAGAATGTGGGGGAGTGAATTGGTTTTTAAAAATATTTCACGATCAAAACACAAACTCAAACCAAATACAAATTCACCACAAAGAAAATCAAAGTGCGAAAATTAAATGCGAAAATAATAAAGGAAAGAACACACCAGATTTATAGTGGTTCGGTCAAACCTTGAACTACGTCCACTCCTCAGAGGCTATCTTTCAAGTATTGCACTAGACTTAGTGTCTCTCTTTTAGCCCCCACTGCTAGGCGAAGAAGCCCTTATAAAATCGCTTCAACCTTCCCCGGTGCGGCGGAGTAGCCGGGCCCTTTGACACCCAAGAGATCTTCTTCTTCTTAAAACATCTCTCAAGATGAGCCTTGAATCTAATGGTACTAAGATGAAAGCTCACCGGAGTAACTGTGCGGAACCCCCACCACACAGCCTTAAAAACCCCTCCAAGGATCTTCTCCCTCTCTCAAACTCCATCCTTTCCTCTCTTCCTTTAAAGCTCTCTCTCCAAGTTTCCTCAAGAATAAAGAAGTTTCAATGGCTGCCAAAGACACTTATAAAATCCCTTATCAAAGCTTAAATAGAAGAGCTCCAAACGAGCTCATTAATTATAACTTGTCGACTTTATCATCCAAGACGATATGAATATCATCCTGGATGATGTCTAAAAATAAGCATAATTGTGTTGCATCGTCCAGGACGATATCCTGGATGATGTCTAAAAATAAAGAATACCTAAATAGATCTAGCGGTTAATTCTTTCTATTTTGAGCCTATTGTTCCCTGCTGATACGAATATCATCCAGGATGATGTACTTAAAGATGGTTGCCTTAACTAAGATGCCCTAATTAGGGTTTCTGCTTTCAACTGATCGTCCATGCCGATGCTTGGATCGTCCCGGATAATGTGAGCAAAAATAGAAAACTCTAAAATAGAAATAAGTGAGCAAGGTTATAAGCAAGCAAACACCCTTATAAACTAAGAAATACATTAATGAAAATTACAAATAAAACATATTCTGCCAAAATTTGAGCCTTGTAAGGTGCACTGTAATTCAAAAATGTTAGTAAACACAGAAAGAAAAATATATTGCAAATACAAGTAGACAATAGATGGTGAGCCATAATATTTGTTATCATCAAAAACATAAATTCATAAGTTCGAGTTGCAACAATCTCCCTCTTTTTTATGATGACAAATTTATAGTGGAAGCATAAAACATTTCAAAAATATGTAATGTAATGTACTTGAAAAAAAATCCAAAATACACAATAATGCATAAAACATAAATGTAGTACAAACACAAAAAACAAAAAATAAACAAATGCAACTTAATCATACATATAACCCAATTTTTCTAGCATGAATAAAAATAACAGTTAGTATAATCTTATGTGTACTAGACTTGTCATAGTTCAGGTGTTTAGTAAATATATCTTCCAATTTAAAGTTCAATATCAACATATAAAATTTCTACAAATCTCATTTGCTACGTGGTTTCTATGTATTGTAGAATTTTGAATATTCTATTTTTCTCCAAAATAAACATGCTCGACTTTTCACATGATACACTATTGTAATCATCAACATATCACAATTCAAATTTATAATCTTTCTAGATTCTCTTATTGATGGGTCTAAATTTATCCATAATAGATGTTTCCAATTATATATATATATATATATATATATATATATATATATAAAGCTACAATAGCTGCCAAAGACACTTACAAAGTTCCTTGTCATCTCTTAAAAAGAAGAGCTAAAAATGAGCTCATTAATGAAAGTTGCCGACTTTATCGTCCAGGCCGATAGGCATATCGTCCTGGCCGATTAGTTCAAATATGAGGAAAATCATCTTGAACATCACCCTAAAATTAAGCTAGACGGTGTCCAATGGGCCTGTACGATCTTGCAATCGGCTTGGCCGATGTGATCATGCAAATCACCATTAATTGCTTTCCTTAATTTCCAGATTTATTTAAGAAACATTTTTCTGGAACGGCTAGGCCGATCCTGATAGGCCAGGCCGATCCACCAGAACGATGTCCAAAAATAAGTAAATTCTAAGTAGATGTAGCATCAGATTCTTTCTGAATTGATCCTATCATCCTGGCCAATACAAAATCGTCCAGGACGATGTGTTTTGCATAAAGACGGCTGCTTTAATGAGGATGCTCGTCCAGGCTGATATAAATATCATCTCGGACGATGTTACCAAAAACAGTAAACTCTAGGGAACAATCAAAAAATCTTCCAAGTTACAAATCATCATGAGCCACACTAATTACAATAGACTCAAGAAAGGAAAAAGTTTACAAACTGACTCAGACCAAGTCTACCCAATCTTGAGCTGGTTCCAAATTGTAGTCCAATCATGTGAACCTGAAATGTTAGCAAATAAGGAAGTTGTAGAGAAAAAAGAATGTTTGTTATCATCAAAATCATAAGCCATAGATCCGCAACAATCTCCCCCTTTTTGATGATGGCAAACATTTCAATTTGAATTTACAAAAAAGGAACATTTTCTCCAAATCTCCCCCTCACTAAAATAACACTTTAAAAAATAGGGGAGATAAAAATATTTTTGTTGTTTTAAATTTTTTGAAAAGAAAAAAAAAAGGATACAAATTGCATAGTACGTTCTCCCCTTTGACATTATCAAAAAGAGAGGAGGCTCAAACAAAAAACAAAACGAACAAAAGACAAAAACATTCCCTGATTTAATGAAAAAACAAATATTCTTAAAATGAGAAAGTTACCTCTTGGTTTTAATAAAAAACTTAGTAAAATTGGATTGACAACGCATAGCCCAGAAAAGGTTAGAAATTCATAATTTGATAATCCAAACTCAAGTTCTTTAAAAAAGCTCAAAAACATTTTTATTCAATATCTAAATCAAGGAATAAATCAGAAAAAGAAATACTAATTTTTCAAAACTCCTTTCATAAAATATATCTAATAAGAGATTAATGCACGAATTGTTGAATAAGGAATCATATTTTTTAAAAATAAGTATTGAAGGTATCAAGGGTTTTCCTAAGCTTTTAAGAAGTACAAGAATGGTAAGCATTAAATTTTGTGAGCTCATTTTATGCATCTTGTCAATTTGAATGGCACTCTTTGCGCAACTTTTTATTTTTGATATACTTTGTGTATATTTTTTAATTTGGCGTCTTTGCGCATCTTTTTTTTGGCATCATTGGCCAATTATTTTTTTTAATATGATACCTTTCTGAAATCTTAAAAACAAAAGTAAATCTATCCTATTGATAAAACGAATTCTTGATTAAGAAAATTATGAGTTAGATTCAACAACTTGCAAAAGATCTCTATGCGATAAATAAAATGTAGGGAGATAAAAAAAATTTAGTTTTAAAGACTAATTTAAAATATGAAAAAGATTTTAAATCAAAAGTAGAATAACCTCTTTTAGGAAATAGAGATCGAGAGTCAAGAACATGAGTTTCCTTCCTTTGACTATTTTTAGAGAAGTCAATCACTACTTACCAAAGATTTCAAGAAAAAAATAGGAAGTAGATTTTTCATTTTTAGAAAAGTGAATGTGTGTGCTGATTAGAGAAAAAAATTTACGAAATAAAAAAATTCAAAGAATAAACAAAGACAAAAACACAAAATAAAATCGAAATAAAACAAAAAACAAAAAATAACTAAAAACAAAACACAACACAAACACATAAACAAGGCTTTTAATCATTATCTTTCTCCTGGTCCGATGCTTCAGAAACCAGGTCTGCCTAGGAGATTTTTTGCTTTCATTATTTCCCCAGCTTAAAATTGGCTTCACTTTACCCTTTTTTTTCACAGGAAGAATTCTTAAATTAGGGCACTAATTTTTCATATGTCCAGGCTTACTACATCGAAAGCAAATAAAGTTAGAAGAAATATTAACATCCTTACAATTTTTACCTTTCTTCCATTTTTGTTGATGCTTATGCTTTGGTGAGCTTTTTAATTTGCCTGTCAAGTCATTGCTTTCGTCACCAACTATGCTATCTTTTTCCGTATCTTCAGCTTTTAGAATAATCATTTCACCTGCATCCAAAAGTCTTTGACCCATGCTTTGCTCATAGGCAATGAGTGAGCTAATCAAATTAACAAAAGAGTAATCATTCAAATTTTTTGATTCATAAATAGCAACAATTTTAGCATTAAACTTATCCAGTAGACAACGAAGAATTTTGTTTACTTTTTCAAAATTTGAAAATTCTTTTCTTAAAGCATGCAATGATGTCACAATTTGAATAAACCTAGTATACATGTCAATGATCGTCTAATAAGGTTTCATGAAAAATATTTCAAAATAATGCATTAACATATTCAACTTGGATTGCTTGATTTTACTAGTGCCTTCGTATATGGTGTGTAGTTTATCACAAATTTTCTTACCATTAGTGCACGTGGATACTAACATAAAATCTTCAGAATTTAAAGCACTGAAAATGTAATTTAAAGATTTTGCATTCAATTGAGCATCGATTCATTCATCTCTATTCTGTTGAATAAAAGGAATGTCAGTTTTAATTCCATCTAAAATAAGTGACAGTAATGAATAACTAGTTAAAATCATATGCCACATGCAAAAATCAATTGATTGCAAAAAAATAGACATGCGAATTTTCCAAAAATCAAATGAGATATTTTCAAACAAAGGTGGTCTGGTGATAGAATAACCTTCTGCAACATTATGATTTGAAAAATTAGCCATTGATCAAAATTCAAAAGCTTTTAAAAACTAGATTTTATGAACACTGCTCTGATACCACTTGAAAGTTTGTTAGGGATGTTAGTCCCTATGAATTGCCTAAAGCTAATTAAGAGATAGAGGAGAATTGGTAAAAAAATATCTTTCAATCAAAACCAATATCACTACAATAAACACCAAAGAGCGGAAATAAAATGCGAAAGTAATAAAGAAAGAACACACCGATTTTATAGTGGTTCGGTCAAACCTTGACCTACGTCCACTCCTTAGAGGCACCCTCCAAGTATTGCACTAAACTAAGTGTCTCTCCTTTAGCCCCCACAGCTAAGCGGAGAAGCCCTTACAAAGTCACTTCCACCTTCCTCGGTGCGGCGGAGTCGCCGGGTCCTTTGACACCAAAGAGATCTTCTTCTTTGGTGAACTTCCCTTGAGACAAGCCAAGAATCCGATAGTATTCAGGTGCGAGCTTGCCGAAGCAACCGTATGGAACCCCCTCCACACTCCCTTGAGTCCCCCCTCACAGGATCTTCTCCCTCTCTTAAACTCCACCCTTTCCTCACTCCCTTTCAAGCTCTCTCTTCAAGTTTCCCCCAAAAGAACGAAGCTACAATGGCTGTCAAAGACACTTACAAAGTGCTTGTAATCTCTTAAATAGAAGAGTTAAAAATGAGCTCATTAATGCAAGTTGCTGACTTTATCATCCAGGACAATAGGTATATCGTCCTGGCCGATTAGTTCAAATATGAGGAAAATCATCCTGAACATCGCCCTGAAATGAAGCTGGACGATGTCCAATCATCCTGGACGATCTTACGATCGGCCCGGACGATAAGATCATGCAAATCACCATTAATGGCTTTTCTTAATTGCTAGATTTATTTAAGAAAAATTACTCTGGATCGGCCAGGCCGATCCTTATAGGCCAGGCCGATCCTTATAGGCCAGGCTGATCCACCAGGACGATGTCCAAAAATAAGTATTTCCTAAGTAGATCTAGCGGCAAATTCTTTTTGAATTGATTCTATCATCCTAGCCGATACAAAATCGTTCAGGATGATATGTTTTGCATAATGATGGCTACTTTAATGAGGATGCCCTAATCAGGGTTTCTGCTTCTGAACCGATCGTCAATGTCAATATAAATATCGTCCCGGACGTTGTTACCAAAAAATAGTAAACTCTAGGGAACAGTCAAAAAATCTTCCAAGTTACAAATCATCATGAGCCACTCCAAATACAATAGACTCAATAAAGGAAAAAGTTTATAAACTGACTCAGACCTAGTCTACTCAATCTTGAGCTAGTTCCAAATTGCAGTCCGATCGTGTGAACCTGAAATATCAGTAGATAAGGCAGTTGTAGAGAAAAAAGAATGTTTTCTATCATCAAAATCATAAGCCATATATCCGCAACAAAAACTTCCACCAGCTTTAAACACCTTACAACAACATGTTCATCATCTTCTGCTTCATTATAGCTCCTAGGACATTGTCTTTTCCTTTGCAATCTTCTGTAAGCAAGAAATTGAAAAGTAGGGAGGGCATTATTAAACATTCTCCACCATAGTATTTCCACCCTTGGGTTCAAATTAATTTTGCTTATCCAACTCCAAAACTGCTTTGGAGCGCTTTGCTTAGCTGACGCTTCAAACACAAGAGATGAAATGGATTTCCCAGCTCTTTGCTAAAGCAATTACATCTTATCTTCTTCCGTTCCAGAAAAAATAATTATTTGAGAGATTAAGTTCACAAGCTCTTTTCCCATATATTTGTTAATTTGTTCAACATTAAATCTACCATTTGAAATGAAGTTTTCCACCAAGAAGCTATTATTATCATGTGAGATAACAAAAGTGGCCATTTGCTTATGCTTTTATCCAAATATCCATGTGTCATTGAATACATCAATTGCCTCCCCATTAGCAATGCTCAATCTAATTAAAGGCGTTAATGATTTTCCTCCATCCATGATGATCTTCCATGCAGGAAAACCCGTCCTCCACATTGTATCATCCTAAAACAAGCCTCCATATTTCGGGTAAAACACCTCGTGCAGCAATGAGTCTTCCTCTTTCACATACTTCCAAGATATCTTAGCTCTCAATAGTCCCACTTTACTAGAACAAGTGTGAAGAGCTCTACATCCCCATTTCAATGGCAAACACATAATACTCCAATTCACATAGTGAATTCCATGTCTTCCATTTGACTTGTTCCAAATAAAGCTTCTACATATCTTATCCACTTCATCAAGAACACTTTTAGGAACCAAGGAATTGGTACAATGAAAAATAGTACAAGATAGCAAAATAGTTTTTACTAGCAAAATTTTACCATCTAAGGATATCAATTTTCCTCCCAATATATTTGTCATCCTCAAGGCCTTGTCAATAATAAATTGGAAATCTTCTCCTACTAGCCTTCTCAAGGCTAATTTTACCCCGAGGTAGGACATCTCCTTGACTATTTTGAAACCCATAATCCTAGAGATTAACTTTTTTTCTTAGAAAACAAGATTTATTGGTATTAACCTTTTGACTAGTCAATCCATAGAAATTTTCCAATATAGCCTTTATCTCCTTTACTACCTTCAAGTTGGCTTCTGAGAAAATAATTACATCATCTGCATATAGCAAGTGAGAAATCCTTGGTCCATTAGAAGACATCCAAACTCTAATGGAACCTCCTCTTTGTCTAAAAGCATTGGATAACAGTTGAGCACATAGAATAAATAGTTATGGAGACAAGGGACATCCTTTTCGGAAACCACTTCTACCATTTATCAAATTAGACAAATTTCCATTGATCAAAATAGATAATTTCGAATATTGGATGCATTACAAAGTAAGGATAGAAAATTTATAAGTAAATCCAAAATAATCCAAGTTAGGCTACCCCATCGAATCATAAGCCTGCTCCATGTCAATTTTGAAATAGAAAAAATCTTTAGAAGATTGAGAATACCTGAATTTATGCATAATCTCTTGTGCTATCAACACATGATATAATAAGGTTCTTCCTTTCAAGAATATCACTTGTTCTTTAGAAATAAATTTAAGGATGATAGAAGACATCCTATTCATAAGAACTTTTGCCACAAATTTATAAACAATATTAAACAAACTTATAGGTCTAAAATTTGAAGGAGCCAATGGGTTGCTCACTTTTGGAAGAAGAACAATAATGGTTTCTTTCCAATTTAATTCCATATCCATCATCTCAAAAAAAAACAATTAACAACATTCCATAAATCATTTTTAATTATCTCCCAATAGGCTTTAATGAAAGAGTAGGTAATACCATCATTACCTCGAGAGATGTTATTTCCACTATGCTTGATCACTGCTTCCATCTCTTCAATAGTGAATGCTTTGTTCAACATTTCTCTACCCCCGTCACTAGACATTTCCATAGGCATGGCCAATCATCAAGAATACAATTTTTGTTTTTCCATTTTTATTTGAAATACCGAACCATAACATCCTCTATTTGATGTTGATCCTATACAATTTCTCCATTTTCATCTATGATTTTTGCAATGTAGTTAGCATTCCTTATTGCCAAAGCAAAAGCTTGAAAAAATTTAGAATTGTTATCAACCTCCAACATCCATTTCACCTTTGCCCTTTGCCTCCACCATGTGTCCAACCGAACAAGTGTTGAATTGAGTTCACCCACCTTTACTTTGAGTAACCAGCATTCTTCCTCTAAGAGTCCTCCATCATTTGCTTCTTTAATTTGTAGTTCCTCAATTTGCTTCAACAAGGAATCCTTCATTATAAATAAGCTTTTTTGTTTAGCTTTGCTCTAATAAATTAACGCCTTTAGGGATTTTTTCATCTTATAATTCTGGATTTGGGAGAAGCTACCATCACATTTCCTCAACCAAACCCCTCTCGCCACCGTAGCGGATACCTTATTAGACTCCCAAACATCTTCAAACCATGAAACTTTCTTAGTTGATGGTTGGACAAGGAGATTTAGCAGGACTGGACAATGGTCTGAAGCCACACAAGCCAAGTGCCTAACCACCATATGATGTGAAGGATTTAATGTAGTCGAGTTTAAGAAGCATCTATCAAGTCTTTCAAGGATTCGATCCACACCTGATTTATTGTTACACCAAGTGAACCTTGGTCTGAAATCATTAGTTGACTTTAACTTATTGAAGGCAATTTTTGAAGAGATAGAAGGTCCACTTTTTGGGTACAAGGTGATTTTTGAATCCTTCAAATTACGTGCTTTCAGCTCCTTTCCAATGACATAGGAGGATCACCAGCCTCTTTCTGTTGGTGTTTCCTTCAACGTCCGTCCACCATCCACGACTGTAAGGAATTTCTCATGTCTAGTATTCGGATCGTCACCGCCAACTTTTGGAGATTCGAAATTTGATCAAGACACAAAATCCAGGTTTAAGAATGATCGACCTTTGATTATAAGTGAAGGAAGGTTATTAAATTCAGAAAACTAACTGAAGTATTGGGGAAGGACAAGAATGTTTTATTCAAGAATGTCGTTAAAACATGAGCTAAGGAATCTGTAGTTCGTGACTCCAATTCTAAAGTTCTAACTAATTTTGGTTTCTCTTCTCCACCCAGTTTGAAGATTGATTTGATTAAAGATGATAGTTATAAATCTAGCAGTATTGTAGCTGATAGATAGGAAGTTGCTGAGTTAAATTCTGTCACTTTTAAAGCCCCAGATGGTGTAGTCTCGAAAACATTGCTAGTGAATGATTTATCTGATGTACCTAAGGAGCAGCAGAATAAAATTTTTGATCAAATAATGTTGGATCTAAATAAGGTTCGTAGCTGCGACTCAGGGGAGCTGGTTAATTACTTTTTAATATAGAAACATTTGTATGCTCCTAAAAAGTAGACAAGTAGTGAGCTGAATAACACCTGGAGAAAAAAAAATCTAACATAAATGAGGTTGATTTAAACTTTGGTGAAGATTTTATTGAAAATAATTCACTGGTGAAGCTACATTCAGGAAATGAATTATCTAATTCAAATAAACATCCGAAATCCCTGGTAATCAAGATCTTTAGAGATAACATTCCCTTTCACATCATAAGTATAGAGCTTAGAAGGCAATGGAGCTTATATGGCAAGTTTCACTTGACTTTACTCAGAATGGGATGGGTACTTTGTGCTTTCAATGAACCTGAAGCTATGGAGAAGGTCATAACTAGTGGACCTTGGTATGTTAACAGAAACATTATTGAAATGGATAGATGGTCTCCTTCATTCTCACCTACATCACTCAAAGGCTTGACTGCACCTATATGGATTCGGATTCCAAATCTCCCTTTACAATGTTGGGATGATGTCAATGTGTGTAGAATTGCATCCATGGTGGGTAATGCTTATCTAATTGATGGAAACATGGTTCAATGGAGTAGAATAGAATTCACAAGGATTTGTGTTCGTGTTAAGCTTGATGAAAAATTACATTTGGGAGTGTGGGTTGAAGGAAACTTGGGAAAATTTTACCAAAATATTGAGTATGAAAGGTTACCTATTTTTTGTTTCAATTGTGGAAAGATAGGACATTTGAAAAGCAAAAGATTAAGAAGTGGAATAGAAGCTAAAGCTATCAAAATGAAAACCAAGCTGAGAAGATGAAATATGATGCTTAAAATAGGGAGAAGAATGTGACTGCTATGAAGACAAACTCTGAAGTTGCTGACGTCAATGGAGAAGGTTATGGACCTTGGGTCCATGTGAATTATGGAAAGAAAGGTTTGTTAACTTTAGCTTTAAAAAAATGGAGCACATACATTGAAGGAAAATACTGTTACAGAGGTTTGGAGCTCCGTTATCACTGTTACAGAGAAGATTTCTGATGTAGCTGCTAAAGCTGTTGCTGTGAAAACCATTAATGATACAACACTAAACAATCAAGAGGATACTAGTACTAAACTTACTGTTTAGGTGAATATGAACGAAATTGGAGATTCAAAAATACAAAATAAAAGTATGGGAACAAATAATGAAGATACATGTGGTATGAAGTTCTTAAATGGAGCTAGTATCCAAGACAACTTGAAGAAACAATTGGTTGTGGGATCTGAGAATGGTATGGCTTTAGAATCTCTTGGTATTTTAAATAACACTAACAAATTTGATGTGTTAAATGTTGTTGCTGAGGAAGGGGAGATTATTGATGTGAAATCACCTCCTGGAAATTCTGTTAGAAAGGAAACAAAATATTGTGATGAAAAAGTGGAAATGGTTATTGTGACAAATGATGAGTTGATAATGATAGAAGGTTCTTCTTCCAATGTCAAGAAAAAAGGTATTAAGCAATTTAAAGGGTTAGGACCAATTAAATTGGTAAATAGAAGTAGAAGAATGGATGGGGATCTAACAGAGAAAGTGGGGAACTCTTTACCCCTCTAATCCAATAATGGAATCTATTATTTTTTGGAATTATAGAGGAGCTAGGAAAACGAAAGCTTCTCCATATCTTAAGGAGGTTGTGAAGGATTATAATGTCTTTTTTGTGGGGTTGTTGGAGACCAAGTTGTCCTCTATTGACAGCAGGGAAGTTGTCTATTTGATTGGAGCTGGATGGGATTATTTTCATGACCCATCGAAAGGATTTTCTGGAGGTATACTAGTGATTTGGAAAAACTAGTTTGCCTCTTTTAATGTGTTGGATCATTCTTCTCAATTTATAGTTGGGGAGTCTGATATTCTGAATAAAGGTAGATTGAGGGTAGCAACCATTTATGGTAGTAAAGATGTTTATTAAAGAAGGATGCTTTGGTATAAATTGGAAGCATATTATAGTATTGATTTACCTATGGTGATAAGTGGAGATTTCAATTGTCTACTTTCTAAAGAGGACAAGAGGGGTGGTAGAAGGTTTACATTTTCATTGGGTACCAAAGAAATGAATTCATTCATTACTTGAAATGACCACCATGAGGTTGGATATGTTGGACTAAAGTTTACATGGTGTAATAACAAATCAGGTTTACATAAGATTCTTGAAAGGTTGGACAAATGTTTTGTGAACTCAGTGGCCATTAATTTTTCAAACTGTATGGTGGTTAGACGCCTTCCAAGAGTAGCCTCGGATCATTGCTCCATTATGTTAAATCTTTCGGATCATTGCTCCATTCTGTTAAATCTTCTTGAAACCTATCCTAAGACCAAAAGATCTATCAAATTTGAAGACATGTGGGCCTCTTTCGGGCCTCAGCTGCAATGATAAGGAATGATGGGAACAAGTAAAATTTTGGAAGCTACTCTCAAATTCTTAGCTACAAGATGAATAGAGCTTTGAAGTCCTTATTTCATTTGAGTAGGGCCAAGTTTAAAAGCTTAAATCAATATAAGGAAGTCCTTAAAAGGGAGATCTTAGAGCTCTAAACTAAAGAATCAAATTTTTGTCATCTCTCGGCTGGAGAATTTTGGGTTCTCAAATCAAAGGCTGATGAGTTGAACTCTACTTTTGCTCGCCTAAGTACTTGGTGGAGGCAATGGGGAAAGGTAAAGTGGATGGTAAAGGGAGATTATAATTCCAAAGTTTTTCAATCATTTGTTAGTGCAAGGAGGAATTCAAATTCTATTTTCAGTATTAAAGATGAAAATGGAAATATAGTGGAAGACCAGCAATAGATAGATGAGGCTCTTCTTCAATTCTTGAAAGGGAAATGGCGTGAAAGAAACTGCTTGCTTGAAGGGTGGCCGAAATCTTGGAACTATTTGGTAGAAGAAGATGTCAAATTGTTGAGCCAAGACTTCTCATTAGAAGAAGTGGAGATTGTGATAAAACCGGTGGGTATATTGCTCCAGGATATGATGTCATTTCATATTCATTTATTAAAAGTTATTGGGCAATTATTAAGGATGATTTTTGGAAGGCTTTACAACAATTCTACTCTACAGCTGAAATGTATGATGACTGGAAAAGAATCCATTTAATGTTGATTCCTAAAGTGTGTAATCCTATAATTCCTTCCAATTACAAACCAATTAGCTTATGCAATACTATCTACAAAGTTTCTACCAAGGTCTTGTTGAACATATTGACTTGTATCATTCCTAAGCTAATTTTCAAGGAGCAAGTGGCATTCTTAAAAGGGAGATCTCTGTTAGATCGTGCCCTTATAGCTCAATAGATATTTCATAGGTCCATGTACTCCGAATCCTCTAAGGGTTTAGTCTCTTTAAAAATAGACATGCAACAAGACTTATGATTCCATGGGATGGCAAAATCTGTCTAAAGCTCTGGAATTTTCCAGTTTCCCTCTATTTTTTTTTTTCAAAATTAATCATGGAGTGTATACAAGATCATTCCTTCTCCTTGTTGATCAATGGAATTCCTTCTAGTTGGAACAATGCTAGAAGTATATTTTTGCAGGGATGCCCTTTGTCACCTTATCTCTTTATCCTCTATTCTCAACTGATGTCTAATGCTTTCATGGAAAATGAGTCTACTGATATTCAGATTAGTGCAAATGGTCTAAGAATATTGCATTTGCTTTTTGCGAATGACATTATCATTTTTTATGAAGCAAAACTATAGATCGTGAAGAAGATCAAAAGTATTTTGAAAAGTTGTTGTAGTTGGACTGGACAAAAGGTGAATGATAACAAATCTAGGATATTATTTGGAAAATTTGTTGAAAGAACGAAAAAGAGAACCACAACACATATTATGGGATTCAAAGAGGTAAAGGAGTTGATTATCTTGGAGTTAAAGTTTCTTTGAGAATATTAGCAAAGATGGACTTCCAATTTATCATTGATAAATTTTTAAAGAAGCTGAACACTTGGGGAGAAAAATTTCTTTCCTTAGCTGGAAGGATCACACTTTTTAAGATGGTATTACTTTCACATCCTACTTTCCATTCCACAATTTTTTTGATTCCAAAGAGTATATTTGATGAAATAGATAAGCTATGTCGAAATTTCATTTGGAATAAAAAAATGGAGGTTTAGGCCTCCATTATGTGAGTTGCAATAGATTGTGTGATCCTTTGGATAATGGAGGTCATGGGATGCATTCATGCTCTAGCAAAGTTGGCCCTTTAAGGGAAAAACTTGCGTGGAAGTATACTCAAGATAGAGATTCATTGCTGAATAAGACACTTTTCCAGAAATATGACTCTCTTTAGGAAAATGATGATGGGAAGAAGGCAAGTTCAACGGCTTGGAAAATAATCAAGGACTGAGGGAAAGATCTTAAACCAATTGTAAGGTGGTGCATAGAAAATGGTGAATAAATAGACATACTTGAAGACATCTGGATTATGGACAAATGTATAAATATATGGCCAACTTTTGAAAAGCCTCAAGACAGTAATGAAGGATCAAGAATGGTCAATAGCTTTATCAATGAGGGAAGCTAGAATACTGTTGAATTAAGGAAGCATTTTGGGAATGATCTTGTGGAATTGATTTGTAAGATAGAGATTTCTTCAAATCTATATGAAGACCACCTGGAACTTATTTATAAATAATCTGGGAAGTCAATTTTCAGCATTGGCTTCGGCTGCAATGGTGCAATCTAATCACGATGACAAAATCTGGAATTGGTTGAATAATGCTAAACTAAATGCTTGTGTTGAGAACTTTTGGTGGAGAATCTTCAATAATGCTTTACCAACTTATTACTTCTTATCGTATAGAAGATTACAAAGGAAATATCAATGTCCAAGAAGATGTAATGAAGTTGAAGGCATAGACCATGTGGTATGCAAATGTAAAGAAAAAATGAGGTGTTTCAACTCATAAATAAATGGGGATTTGGAATTCCATCTTTTCATTCTTTGGAAGAAAGTTGTAAATGGCTAGATTTACAAAATTCTTTTTTGGTGAAGCTGTTTTGCAATGTGATCTATTTTACTTTGAAGGAGAAGAACGAATTGGTACATGGGAAATCAAAAAGAAGTTCATTGTTCATTGCAGCTGAATCGGTATGTTATGTAAAAGCTTTTAATGCTTTTAATTATTTGAATTCTGGCCGGTTGGATACTAATCAGCATTTGTAGTTGAAAAATTATTGGCATCCTCATCCACCAAATTGGATCAAAATTAATGTTGATGCATCCTTATTACTGTCCTACAAAGGGGGAATTGGTGGTGTATTTAGAGATCACAAAGGTAGATTTCTTTTAGCTTTTGGCAAACCATGCATACATTGGGATATCGCTTATTTGGAGCTTCTAGTTATAACCTCCATCAAAGAAGTTATTAGAGATTGGATGTTTGAATATAAAGGTCTTATCATTGAAAGCGACAATGCTAACATCATCAAGTTCAATCATAAAGCATTCAAAAAAGGTGGACAAGGTATAAAAGATCTCTGGTTTACTAAAGAGTTTAATTTTGTCATTTTCAATTGTATAGAGAGAAGGTGTAATAAGTTAGTAGATTTATGTGCTAATTATGAAATCCTTAGTTCTTTTTTCCGGGAGGATATTTATGTTTATATGGTTCCTCCTTCATTTGTTAAACTGTTAGAGGAGGAAACAGTAGTTTGTACTTTATAGGTTGCTTTTAGTTTTTAATGCAATTATTGATTTTTTTTTAAAAAAAAAGAAAAGTGAACCTTTGTCCCACATATCCAACTTCATGAAAATCATTACAAGCTAGAAAAGTCTTCATTTCCTTAGTTCCTAGGAAAAAAATATATCTTTTCTCTCTCCTCTTGTCTTCCTTAGAAAGTATACAATTAAAATCTCCTCCTATCACCATTGGCAAATCCTTAGAGGAATAGATATCCAACCTTTCCCAAAGCCTTCTTCTTTTGTAAACATCCTTGTTACCATAAATAAAAGCTATCCACCCCTTGCCTTTATTAGGTACCTCCAAATCTCCAATAATAAATTGGGAAGAAGATTCTAAAATTTGAAAGTTGGCAATACTAGATTTCCAAACCACAAGAATACCTCCCGAAAATCCTTCTGAAAAAACTTGAAAAAAGTCCCACTTTGAACCAATTAACAAATCAACATCCCTTCTTTCAATATTTCAAATTTTGTTTTCCAATAAACCAAGAAAAAAACTCCATTCTTCTTTACTACCTCCTAAAAATATAGAGAAGCTTTCTTTTTTCTAGCTCCTCTACAATTCCAAAAAGCTATGGAAGAAGTCATTGAATATGAGGGGATAAAGTCTCCAACTTATCTTTATTATCACCTTCCACTCTCCTACTCTTAGGAGCCAAATTAATAGGACCCAAACCTTTAAGTTGTTTAGAGCTTTTTCTTTTAACATTAGAAGAACCACCATCCTTAATAACCACTTCAGCATTCATCTCCTCTATATTAGACTTGAAGCTTTCATCTTTGTTTAATATGTTAAATTCATCAGACATAGTGGCAACTACATCCTCTATGAAGACAATCTCTCGTTCCTCCACCAGCCCATCTAAAATATTGAATTTATTTTCATAAACAACATTAGATATTTTGATAAACATACCATCAGCTTTTGTGTTCTCCGAGGTTGAATTATCAGCTACTTGCTGAATTGATCCAGCCTCAGAATTCTCATGTTGGTTTAAATTTTTTGCATTAACGGAGGCAGCTCCAACCATTCTATTCTTATCATTTTTTCTATCTCAGTTTTAGAATTCTTATTCATAGTAACCTCCACATTCCGTGGATTAATTTTTTCTAAAAATAGAATTTTTATTTCTTCTTTTTCCATAGCTAACTTGCATCCATGGCCCATATCCTCCTTTTACAACACTTGGAACCTCAACTACAGAGATATTCGTTGATTTTTAACTATCTTCCTCCATTTGTTTTGATGAGCTTCCCACTTATTTTGAAGCAGAATATTCTTCAATATTCTTCTCTAAGCATTCTTTCTTCATGTGTCCAATCATTCCACATACAAAACAAAAATTTGGTATTCTTTCATATTCTATTTTTTGAAAGAACTTTCAAGAGCTTCCTTCCACCCATACTTCTAGAGGCAATTGAGCATCCAATTTAAAAAGAACATAGATCCTCCCAAACTCTCTTCTTCTCCATTGAAACATATTTCCATCAATCATGTAAGGCTTCCCTACCATGGACAAAATTCTACAAATATTGATTTCATCCTAACATTATAAAGGTAGATTAGGCATCCTAAGCCAGATGGGAGTAGTCAAACCTTTTAAGGATGTCGGAGAGAAATTTGGTGACCATCCGTCCATCCCAATAATCTGCCCATTGACATAGCAATGCCCGCTTTAGAAGATAGCTTCTAATGTATCTTTGTCATAGAACGAACAAAGAACCCAGTCCATTCCAAGCATTTTGAGGTGAAATTTTTAAAAGGGACCCATTGCCTCCTTAATTCAATATTTACCACTGGAAATTGGACATTACCTCCAAAAACCTTAATCACTAATAAGTTTTGAAGTTTTCTAGAATTCTCCAACTCATTTTCAACATGCAGCTTTACAGACGAACCATCTTCTGATAGAAAGTCTCCAAGATCCATATTAAGTACTTTTATGTTTTCCTTTTTGCTCCAAGTATTTTGTTGAGTTGAATTAGTCAGTGTTGTTGTAGCAGTAGTTTGAACTCCTGAACACCTTCCCAAGTCTCCTGAATTATAATCACAAACTTTCACCAAATCAGAGTGAGTTTCTTTCTCAGTTTCATTTTCACTAACAATAGTTGACTCAATTGATTGAACCAAGTTTCCCTCGGCTACCTGATTACATTTATAGATCAATCCATTTGTTTCAACATCAAACTTTAGAGTCCCAGAACCTCCCTCCACCATCAAACCATCACTTACAATTTTTTCAGTGATTAACTTTGAAGAACGAGAAGCATCCGCATTTACGATTGAATCCATAATTCTTCCTGACATTATCCCTGATTTAAATCGTATCTTAACATTGTCCTCAAAAACCACATTTTTGGCTTTACCAATGACGTCAGTATCCTTTTTTGATGATAGTAAACCTCCTTCATTAATAATTAATGGCATTCCCGATCTCACCTTAGATTTTTCCCATTGAACGAAGAAAAAGCTCGAACTGGAGGAGTTCCCTGCAGATGCTCGCTTAGTATCCATTGGACCACCGGACATCACAGGTTGGCGACCCTCCGCCACCATCACCCTCAACAAAAAAACCACGAATTCAAAATTTAAAAAACCAACACAAAACCTTTCTGTTTTCTCAAACCTTCTCCCTCTAGTTTTATCTATCTAGTTTTCCAATTATATTTATTGTTATCATCAAAACAACTCAAATTCTTTCTTTGTAAACTTATGTAATATTAGGTCCAAATCAATCTGCATTAAGTATATTAGTATACTTGGTGGCATGATTGTAAAAATTGGATTGGACAATAACTTGTAGAAGGAGAGGTTCACGGTTCGCCGAGTCGAATTGGATCAAACCAGATGACTTAATAAATAAAATTTAGATGACATAATAACCATATAATAATATAAATTTTTATTAACAATAAATTGAATTCACACATTACTAATCTATTATTTAATTTTAAATTTAAACTTACTCAATCTTTAAATATAATTCAAATTTAACAAAAATTTAACTTACATTCAAATTTATATGTTTAATATAAATTTTGATTAAGTTATGTTAAATATTTATATATAGTTTACACTTATGAGTTATATCATAAATTCATATTATTACTTTACATTTATATATTATTGATGTTAGATTTTTAATATTTTAAAATAATTTATTGAATTATTTAAATAATTCAAAAAATGAACTAGCTTGTTCAAAAGATTTAAGATATGTTCAACGGTTTGTCAGTCAAACCGATGATTTTGGATAGTTCAATGCAAAATTGGTTTTTAGGATAAACTGGATCGGCCTTAAGATTGGTTCACAATTGAACCGATTGTACCAGCTGATCTTGTCCAATTTTCACAACCTTGCTTGGTGGTCACTAAATTTATAATTGAATTGAAAGTAAATTTTGTATTCTTTCCTACTTAACATGCTCCACAAAATGTGTTCTATCAAGGGTTTTAACTTATAATTGGTCATGAATAACCATTTCTCAGTGATTTTCCTATGTTATCCTCAAGCAAGCAATGTTACTTTTAGAATAATGATCATTACTTCACCAAAAAATAATTTTCTGCATAATAATCACCCCTTCATCAAAGAATCATTTTCAAAATAGAAATCACTAATTAAAACTCATTTTCAAAAAAGTAATCATTATATGATTCATCAATTTATTAGTTATTAAAAATAAAATTTTTCTCATTTTACATTTTTTAATATTTTAAAGAAATAAATTTAAGGTTAAAATTTTTTATCACAAATAAATAGTACTTAAAATGTTTTTAGAATTCTTCTACAAAATATTTTCTTAGATATTTTATCAAATTTTATGAGTGATACCTGTTACGTTTAAGATAGTGTACTTTCTATACATAAAACCTCCTTCATTCCTTGCTACAATTAGCATTTAGCTATTTCATATCTCTAATTAAGCTATACATCTGCTACCCATGTTCATTTTTCTCACACTGGACCTCTTGTGAGAGCACACCTAAACACTTAATTAAACTTTCAGATTTTGGAATCAAATTGTGTTTGGTTCCCACCTTACACTTAAGTGTATGCATTGTTGTGGAGCTACTTTGGGCATCCAAACTTTATGTGTTTTATGGTGAATTTTATAAGTGTAGACTATATGTCCAACCATGCCACAAGAATATCACCTAACCCCAAGGAATAGATTCACTAATCTATATGGGGGTTAGGCCTCTTCCTAGGGATATGTGATGTATGTTGTATCCTAGGATGTGGTTGTGTATGCATAGACATGTATGTGTTCTGTTGAAATGCACTTATTTTCATCAATATGTATTCATTTGCACTTTTCTCAATGCCTAGTTCAACTAATAACTCATACTCATTACTATCTAATTCTAATGCAAGTGTATCTAGCTCCTTGAATGTTTCCTAACTCAATATATTCATCTTTGGAGATATATGACTTTAATAATTCAATATATTTCTTCTTTAATGCATCAAATTCAAATAGTAATGTTGTATCTCCTTATCTATGAGGTATGATCAATTTTGAATATAGAATGCTCATTTATCAAAACATCATGCTTAATTTTCAAATAAGCAAATTCTTTTTTTTAACAAAAATGTTGCTTTTTTATGTTTCCTTAATAAATCATGAATTTGATAAAAATAACAAATAATTCATCATAGGTTAGTTTGCATACTTAATCTTGATCAGAGTTTGCAATTGAGTCATTTACCATTAAGCACAATTTATTATAACGTCCTCTAGTTCTATTTCTAACAGGTCAGAGGTTTAGTCTGCCCCACAGACTTTTTATAATTTTTACTTTCCCCTTTTAGTAATATGCTAATCCTCACCCTTTTGCTTCAAAGAGTGTCTTCCAAGATTTAGTCATTCAAATCTTAGATGTCTTTATTTCCTACACCAAAAGCAGATAATGTCATAAGAAAATTATTGCTTTTACCATTCTTACCTTTGTTCCTTTCAAGGTTATGCTTAAGCTTACGATTTAGATCGCTCATGAGTTTGCTTTTTATTAGAGCAAGCCATCATTATCATCTGCTTTAAATCTCTTACTGTCATATTCACCAGCCTTCATTATTAAGGTCTTCACTTTTCATTTGTCTCCTACATCCTATAACTTTTGAATCACATTTTGCTCGTAATTAATAAGTGAGCCAAGTAGTTTATTAACTGAGTAAACATTCAAAATTTTCAATTCATAGATAGTAGTGACTTTTGCATCAAAACTACTAGGAAGGAAACAAAGTATTTTATTTACATTTTTAGAGTTTGAAAGTTCTCTACCTAAACCATGTTTGGATGTGACTATATGAGTAATTCAGTAGTTTATGTCATAGATAGTCTCATTTAGTTTCATCCAAAATAGTTCATTATCATGCAACAATATGTTTAAACAAAATTGTTTGACTTTATTAGTACCCTCTTAAGTAATACATAATATATCCCAAATTTTCTTATCAATGGTACAGGTAGCCTCTCATATAATATTATGATTTAAGTGCACAAACATTTAGTATTCATTTGTACAAGTTTTCTATCCTCATTACTCCATTCATTAATGGGTATTTTAGTTTTTATACCTTTTACAAATCAAGATGGTGCAGAGTATCCTTCTTGTATCATATGCCATATGCGAAAGTCAATCGATTTAAATAAAAAGTAGACATGTATTTTTCAAAAAATCAAATAAAATATGATCAAATTATGGTGGACAAGTTATTAAATAACCCTCCACAGTATTTCTATTCTTGAGGTGTGTCATGGCTCTTTTTTTAATGGCTTTTTAAAACACTATTTTTTAGACCATCTATGATACCAATTGAACGTTCAAATGTAGGTTATTAAACTGACTTGAATTACAAATACACACCAAGAGGGGGTAGGGGGTGAATTGGTGTTTAAAAAATTCCCTTTAAAAACTATCTCTTTTGAAAAGTTTTTATTTTATAATAAATTGACTACAATCCCAAAAAAAAAACTTTCACCTACAAATAAGTAAATATTTTTTTGAATTTTAATTTTTGAACTTTTTGTTTTTTTTTTGTTTTGGTTTTTTTGCAAATATAATATATTCAATTTATGTAAAATAAAGAACTTATAGATAACATATTTATAATAAATAGAATATAAGAATTAAAATGTTAAAAAGTTAAAGTTAAGCCAAAGAACAAACACAATTGATATTTACAGTAGTTTGGTTAACCTTAACCTACGTCTACTCCTCGAAGTCCTCCACTTCGAGAATTTTACTAAAAATTAGTGACTTTGATTTTACACCCATAATAAGGCAAAAAAGCCTTAACAAAAATCTTTCACCTCCTCAGTTCAGTTGAGTAGCTGAATCCATTTCACCTCTCCAAGCAGTGGAGAAGCTGAATCTCTTTCACCTCCTTGGTATGATAGAGTAGCGTGAATTTCTTTCACCTTCCTAGTGAGGTAGAGTGCCTACATTTCTTTCACACTCCTAGTGAGATAGAGTACCTGAATCCTTTTTACCCTCATAGTGATGTGGAGCACCTGAATTCCTTTCACCAATGATATAGCAGAGTAGCATGGAGTAACTCAGGTGAAGTATCCTGAATTCCATTCACCAAAGGCGATCTTCTTACCAACCCATCCTTTAAAAAAAGAAGCCATGATGCGTGGAGTAACTCGGGTGCAACTTTGCTGGAGAAATTGTGTGAAAACATCTTCTAACACTCCCTTGAATCCCACTAGGATCTTCTTCCTCTCTCAGAAACTTCGCCCTTTTCTCTCAAGCTCTAACCTCTCTCTTGAAAACATTTTAAAAAGAAGACATAACCAAATGACTGTCAAAATTCTCTTATAAAGTCTAATGAGAAAGTTTAAATAGAAGGCTTAAAAAACCTTAAAAATTCAATTCAATCTTCACTATTGGTAAATGATGATTACATGATCCTATAGTATGATCCCTTTAATCTAGCTAGTTAGCACAGTATGATCACCAATTAGTATAGTATGTTCAATTCAAATTTGTACTATTAGAAATTTATGATTACCAATTAGTACAATATGATCAATAAAGATTGTACTATATGAATGAATAATAGTATATTGTAATTAGCCTGATAGAATCATTTTTAATATAGGATGAACCTTAGGATGGCCAAAATCATTATCTATCTATTGTCCTGTACGATCTAGTTTTTACAATATGATCTGGTTAATATATTGTGATAAAAAAATCATTATTAACCAGATTCAATTGATTATTCAAAGGATTAAATTAGGTAATGTTTTAAATATCATACAAGAAAATTAGTTTCATACAATACGATTAGAACAAAATTTAAAATTCAAAAATTTTTCCTAAATTAATTACCAATGGGGTTTCTGATTATAACATATCGTTCAATACAATATGTTGTTCTTACTGTATGATATGTTATACTTTAAAATAATTTTTCAATTAAATAAAATGTTTTAATTAATTTTTGTAGCAACAAATTGCATAGAGTATTTAATAGAAGATTAAAACATTTATATTTTTTTATTTTCACTCCCCCTATGTATGTACATGATTGCTAAGCTACTAAATACCATTTACAACACATAGACTCAAGAAAATATTTAATTTAAAGAATATTCAAAATATCAATCATATACTACTCAGTCTTGAGCTCTAATCCTTTGGCAGTGTTTTGTTCATGCTTAACCTCAAACATTAGTACACATAGAAAATATATGCAATAATAAATCATAATAGAAATTAAATACAATCCAATAAGATTTGTTATCATCAAAATACAAGTTTGGGCTTCAGGATTGTAACACCAGATAGATCCTTTGAGTTTTTTAAAAATCATCTCCTTTCTGGAAAATTAAAACTACTTCTTTAGATGCTATCTAAGATGCTCCCACTGTTAGTTAACAACGTCACCTTCTACCAAGGGAGATCTAGAGCTGATGTAAGGGTGACAGGTCTTGATCTCTGCCATCACTATTTAAACAATAGCTGGATAAATTTTCTCTCACTAAAGTAGAATTGAAGCTTGTGTAAGTCTTCATCACTGACACCGATATTTGAATTCTTATTGGATAATTTTCCCCCATAGTGGGAGAACTGGATGCTACGTAAGAGTACCAAGTCTCGTTCCCCATCGCCGATATTTAAACTCTTGTCAAATAATTTTTTCCCCATTGAGAGAGAACTCAATGTTGAGTAAGAGTATCAGGTCTTGATCGCAGTCACTACCGATATTTAAACTCTTGTTGGAAAGTTTTTCCCCCACAAATGAAGAACTAGAGTCTAAGTAAGAGTACCAGGTCTTGATCATCAACATAAGTCTTGATCATTGCAAAAAGCCTCCAACTTGTTGTGTTCCCTCCCTAACTCCTAAGCGGGGTATTTATAGATTTTTCAAGGGAAAGTTGTATATATATATTAGGATTTATCTTGAATTTTTTTTGGGGAAAAAATTGTAATTTTTCTTTTTAAAAATATTAAAAAAAGGAAAATTAAAAAAATGAGCTGAGGAGACACTATCGTCGCCTCAAATGAGAAGGGAAAAAATGGAAAAACATGTGACCCATACGGGTGTGGTCTTTGCAGCTAGCTAACAGCAGCCGGGAAGCCAGTTCGGCCACTTACGTGTGTCTGTGCTAGATTTTAGCTCGGATAGTCCAATTTAGAAATTTTTAGGACAATTTTTTCAATTTTTCAGATTTAAGTTTGACACTTTCAGGACCCAGCAAAACCTCTACAATCAGTTTAGAGCTATTTTAAAAGTTTTGGAATACAATTTTTCAATATCTTTCCCTCTAATGGTCACGCCACCTTCATGGAATTCTAAAATTATGATCAAAGGCATTTTACTTGATTGATGTCCTATAGAGAAAGTCCACATTGACATCAAGGGAGTGGACGATCCTCATAATTTTCTTGAAATTTTAATTTTGCTTCTCCAACAGTTTTTTAGGCTTAGACACATATTTTGGTACTCCGTAGGCTTTGATTTCTAAAAATCAATGTGCACTTGATACATCACTAAAAATTGCCTCGATCAGAGATGATTATCAAGGCATATGTGAATTAGCAACATACAAAATTAAATTTGGGACCATCTGAATATTGACTTCAGCAAACCTATAGTCAAACTAAACATCTTGAGGAGACAAACTCAAAGGTACCAAAATTGGTCTAATCCGAGCCCAAATTGATTCTAATCAAGGGACTCAAGCACATTTGGAAGGTTTAAAGTATTAATTGGATGACCAAATAATCTTTAATATAACATGCTTATATTCAAATAGAGTGGCTCGACGAGAAAAATCCAATGATCCCAAGATCGCCTTAATGTGCTAAATGCTTTTTAGTGAGAATTCTTCAGTTTTTGGAATTTTCATGGCTAAAAGCTGATTATTCTTGAATACCTTTTGGATATATTTTAATTTGTCTTCAATGATAGTTTTTTTTTTTTTTGAGAATAATGCTTTTGCATTAAAATTAAGAGAGAAACAAAAACTTACAACCAACTCAAAAAGAACCTAAAGCATCGAATTCCTCCTTCAAGAAATACAAGAATGAAGGAGGAATCATAACATCTAAAAGATCAAACCATATGAAGGAATTATACACTCCCAAATTAGCACAAATATCTGCTAATCTTTTACATTCTCTACCACAAAATGAAAACAAAACTTGGTTAAAGTTCTGTAAGAAAGCCAAGTTATCATCTATTCTTCCTTTGTTCTTCCACTTCTTCAAAATATTTTGGAGTACTTTAATAATATTGATGTTATCACCTTCAATAATCACACCTGATATTCATACATCCAATCTTGCATAATGTTCTTTAGGTAGTAAACAACCATTAGCTCCACTTGAGAAATATCCCAATGCACATAATCAACTCCAAATGCTAACAAAAACTGACCCTTATCATCCCTAACCACGCCTCCAAACCCAGCCATATTGTTACATTTCAGTGTAGCATCTACATTAATCTTAATCCACCAAGGAGGAGGAGGATGCCAAGAATTAGACAACTCGCGCTGGTTGACATCCCAGTTGTCCGAGGGAAGATTGATAAAGTTGTCACCGTAGTCAAAGAAATAGAGTTTGTTGCTATGGTAATCTCTGAGTCTTCCACTCCTTCATGTATCAGCTTACATCTACTTTTCCATACCAGAAAAATAGTTGTACAATATAGATTAGCTAAAAAAGATTTGTGATTTGCATACCTCTTTAGCTCGTCCAAGCAGATTTTGAAGTTATTAAATAATGGAATATGAAATCCCCATTCGTTCCGCAGCCTTATAACCTTCTGAATTTTAATACACCTCCTCGCTACATGCCAACTATCTTCTTCTACCTGACATCATCTCGGACAAGCTGCATCTCCATGCAGTTTTCTATTTACCAGAAATGCGTTCGAAGGAATAGCTTCATTATAAAGCCTCCACCAAAAGAGTTCAACTCTCGGTCTCAATTTTAATTTCTTCATCCATGTCCAATGATTAATCTCTGTGCTCAGTTCCAACAGGGCTTTAAATGACAATGCTGCAATAGATTTCACTGAATTCTTTGTTTTTAGTTCCAATTAGATACAGTCAGTTGCAATCAAAATTTGGCTGATAAGTTTCACCAGGTGTTCACCAAATAATACCTGTAATAGATTCAAATTCCACCTCCCATCCAAAATAAAATTACATAAATTTTAATTAGAAGGCTCTATATTATTTACAAATGTAGGCCACTTAGAGAAACTTTTGTCAAGGACCCAAGAGTCAATCATCTAGTTAATGGACTTTCCATTAGAGATATTCCACCTCACAATGTTCCTAAGAGAGACAGCCCCTGTGGTTATAATCTTCCAAGTATTAGAGAAAGCATTCTTCACTGGATCATTCCAAATATCCTTTCCATATTTGCTTCTAAGTATCTTGTAGAGCAACGAGTAATTATTCATTAAGAAGTCCTTAGCAAATTTTGCTTGAAGAGATCCAACCTTTGAGACCGCTAAAAATAACCCACGTTCTCCTTCATCTTTTGGCTTGCGAAGCAGCTCCCAAGAAGCATAATGCATCCCATTACTACTATTTTTTTTATTCCACAAGAATCCTCTACACATCTTGTCAAATTCTTTAATAATACTCGAAGGAACCAAGGTAAGAGAGGATAAGAACATCGGGAGAGTAAGAAACACAGACTTAACCAGAATAAATTTTCCTTCCAAAGAAATATAATGCTTTCCCCAAGTGTTCAGTTTATTGGCCGCAGATTCCATCAAGTTTTGAAAGTCAGATGCAACTAGCCTCCTTAAGGTTAGCTTCACACTGAGATATGTTATCTCATTAACAACTTTGTACTTGAGAATTCTACCAATTTTCTTCTTAATTCCAATTCTGGTATGTTTACCAAATATTAACATAGATTTGGAAAGATTGACTCGTTGTCCCGACCACTTGCAATATAATGAAATTATGCTTTTCAAATCCTTAATCTTTTTCACATTAGCTTCCGAGAAAAGTAACACATCATCGGCATAAAGCAAGTGTGAAATCTTGGGTGCATTAGGAGTAATACAAAAACCAAAATAGTTCATCTTCTGGTTTATAGCATCCGACAAAATTTGGGAACAAAGGATAAATAAATATGGAGACAATGGACAACCTTGTCTAAAACCACATTTGCCAATGATCCAATCCGATTTTTTCCCATTGATCAAAATGCAATATTTTGGATCACAAATGCATTGCATTAAAAGATCACAAATGCATTGCATTCATGCAAAGGCTAATTGGCCTAAAATTAAAAACCACCTGAGGATCTTTAATTTTAGGGATTAATACAATCAATGTTTCCTTCCATGAATGGTGCATAATCCCGGAATAGAGAAACTATCTAACATCTTGCCAAACATCCTCTTTAAAAATTATCCAAAAGTCTTTGATAAAGGAGAAGGTGATCCCGTCCAAACCTGGGGAAATGTTTGAACCAGCCTTGTCCACCACCTCCTTCATTTCTTCCATAGTAAATTCTGCTTCCAGCATTTTACGGTCCTCTTCCCCCATGGTATTAAAATGATTCTGCCAGCCTTCCAAAATGCAATCCCTATACCTCCATTTTTTAGTAAAAAAATATGTGAAAGTTTTTTGGATTTCAGCCAATTCTTCAGTAGTTGAGCCATCTTGTGTTTTGATATGACTAATCCAATTTTGATTCTTCTAGAGTTAGCAAACACATGAAAAATGGAAGAATTAGTGTCACCATGTTCCATCCACTTTGCTTTAGCATGTTGCCTCCACCAAGAATTGAGTCGAGCCAATGTAACATTGAGTTCATTGACTTTGAGTCTAAGAAATTGCAGCTTTTTCTATAGATAGACCTCTTTCGGCTTCCTCCAATTGAATTTCCAATATCTCCTCCTTCACCTTATCCCTTACTAAGTTTAGATTTATAAACTTAGCTCTACTCCAAAAGAAAAGATCTCTAAGGGTTCTTTTAAATTTCAAGTTGAGAGAATTGACCGGATCCATACCATAGTTCTTATTCCATACTTTCTTCACCAAAGCAGTAGCCCCATGGTAGGAAGCCCACACATCTTCATAATGAATCCCTCTACTATAAATCTCCAAAGGTTTAAATATTTCTAAAAGAATGTGACAATGATCTGAGGCTATCCTTGAGAGCTGTTTTACCTGAGCCAGATGAATAGCATTCAAAGCAGAAGAATTAATAAGACATCTGTCCAATTTCTCTAAAGTCTGAGCTCCTCCAGATTTATTATTGCACCAAGTGTATTTGGGACCCATAGATTTCACCTCATGTAGATCATTATGAATCATGAAATTCTTCATATCCAAAGAACCTTGTGACATGATGAATTTCTTTCCCCCTCTTTTTTCTTCCTGAGAAAGTACACAGTTAAAGTCACCACCAACCACTATATGACAGTCAACAGAACAATGTTTCTCCAAACATTCCCATAATCCTTTCCTTATTACAGCTTTTGGACTTGCATAGACTGATGCCACCATCCAGCAACCCTTATTAAGGATTGTTAAGTTTCCAATAATCACTTGTGAAAAGTGTTCAATCACCGAGAAGTCATCTACATCCTTTCTCCATAATACCATCAATACACCAGAGAGGCCTTCAGAAGGTAACACAAAGGACTCATAGTTCTTTCCCAATAAGTTTAAGATATAAGAGTTATCTACCGAACTCAACTTTGTTTCCAATAAGCTTACAAAAAAAGTATTGTTGTTTTTCACCACCTCCTTGAGATATAGAGCGGCCTCCACTTTCTTGGCCCCTCTACAATTCCAAAAAGCCAATCTTCTTAGATTTTCCTCCTTCGAACTTCCTATTTTGTACAATGATGTTTGAAGATCCAAGTGATTTAAGTTCTTTTAGCAGCTTTGTTTTTTTAATCCCAGAGGATTCCGTTGAAGGATTCTTCTTTGACTCGTGCCTCATCACTGGCTTCTCACAAGCTGAAAGGTCCAAGTGACCATTGCTGCCCAACACCTTGTCCACAATTTCCCCTTCCTCAGTACCTTCTACCTCCCATATGGCCTCTACTCCTGAATTATCTTTCTCAGTAACCTCACTATCCATAACCCTTAAGCTATCAGCAATAGAATAGGGAATACCTGAGTTTGCAAGCAATCCGTCCGGATTTGCTTGAGTTCGCAGGCAACCCACCACAGCAAGTTTAGTTGCTGAAATTTGGATACCATCCGTGATAATTTTTTCATCTACTATATTGTATCCAGAAACAGCCACTTTGTTATTACAATCAAGTTCCAATAAATCCGTTCCTTGAGCTGATTTATTATTCACTTCCAACCCACTTTTGTTGTTAATCATTATTACAGCAGCTTCCTCCATGTTATTAGCAGTCAAACTGTTCTCTTCATCAGATTTATATTTTTCATTCTTCCCTGTATCAACAATTTCTTTTTCTGGGTTGACCTACTTCTGAATCGGCTAATAAATCTTATTGAAAGATCTCTTATTCTTAACACCGTTTATATTAGGAATGTCAGGAAAAAATTATTGTTGATTGAACCCTCTACCTTTCTTGTGATTTACCATAACCCAAGGACCGTAAGAAGTAGAGTCCAATACCTCAGCCTCCTTCTCAAAACCATCTTCCACTCCACCTTCATTGCTGTCCACCTTCTTCTTCAAATGAACATTTTTAATCTTATTGTAGTCCTCTTCTTCATGACCAATCCTCCCACAATGGAAACAAAAGGATGAAATTTTTTCATATTCAACTCTTTGAAAAAATCACCCTGAAATACTATCAACCCAAACTCCTAACGGAAGCATTTGATCAATCTTCACCCTTACACAAATTCTAGAAAATTCTCTTCTCCTCCATTGGAATAAGTTACCATCCAACATAAGAGGAGTGCCAATCCTAGATGTAATAATTGCAATATTCTGTTCATCCCAGCAATGAAGAGGAAGCTGAGGCATCCTGATCCAAATTGGCGAAGTTAAACCCTTCATAGATGATGTTGAAAACTCCGGATTCCATTTTTCCATGCCTATAATGTGATCATTGACAAACCAGTGTCCACCTAAAAGCACTGCCTCCATCGACTCATAATATTTGAATGAGCATAAAAACCAGCCTTGACCTATTGTAGTAAAATGAAATTTGCCTAGCTTATTCCATTGTCTTCTAACTTCCCACACAACCAAGTGTGGAGGCATCTCCTTGCCAAATACTTTAATTACTAATGACTTCACCAGCCTATTTGCATTAATATTTTCATATTCTTCACATAGCTTCACTGCCTTACCATCATCAGACATGACAACATCTTCTTCATTAAAATTTAACTTGATGTACGGTTTGGTAATACCATTACTTAATTTCTGCTCAAGATATGTCTTTTTAGGCAAAACACCAATAACCATGTCCGCAAATGATATTTCCTTATCAACCAGTGCTGATTTTAAACAAGGTGGATTAACCCCTTCTCTACCAGGATGTAAAGAACTATCCTAGCAATCACCTAAATCAGCTGAAGCACATTTCCTGACTTCCAACAAATCCAAACTAGAATTCCCCTGATTACTCCATACAACAGGGTCAGCTCTGCTGAGATGCGTAGCGGTATTCCTCTATGTACCATCCGGCGACTTATTAGGGAAATGAATTTCTTTGCTCACGGAATTAATGGAATTCGCATTTATCATGCTGTCAGGGACAGAGATTGCACTTGAATTTCCAAAACGATTCACAAAAATTTTCATTCCCGAGGAGGAAGCCCCCGTATCTGGAGAGAACTTTTGAAAACCTGATAGGTTATCAGTTTTACGGTCAGTTGACGAATCCACTTTCTTCCCCTTACCTTCCACCATAGAAATCTTATCTTGTTGCTCAGCAATCCTTTCTGAGATGACCAGCTCACCTCTTGCTCTTCGTCGACGATTGATTTCTTCTTGCATCCCATAGATGCTTGAAGATGACGGAGATCAGAAGACTCCGACGATTTTAAAGATGACCGGCGGACATCTGCCGCCATGGTCACGCGATCTTCCGCAAACGAAGATGGAAAAACTGTGAGATAGAAATTTGAAAAATAATGAACTTTCTCTCACTAGAAATCGCAGACGTTCTCTCACACTCTATTGGCGTTGTCTTCAATGATAGTTACTGACCACCATTTGAAGGAAAAGTTTCTAATTACATATTTGCATTTGATGGCATCGGGCAGTGGTGCAGAGCCAAAAAAAATTTCAGCAAAGGCCTAAATTTATTTTGATAAACTTTTAAAAGAAAGGCAAGGTCATTATCATCATAATAAAATAGGTAAAGCAGGAATAAGCCTACCTGAATAAATAAGAGTAAATGAAGATTTATGAAGATGATATCAATTTCATTATTATAATCAAAATAATGAGGATGATTGAAAATATTTTAATTATGAGTTGAATAACATAACAGCTTTAAATTTCTCTTTATTTGTATACAATTAAAATAATAATTATTAGATTTTATTAAAGATTATCGAAATCCAATGGAAATTTATCTTTATGGCAATCAAGAACATTGCCTCTTTCATAAGAAAAGATTGCAAAGTTTTGGAACAATACAAACTTTTCTAGAAAATATATAATCTATGTTGCACTGATACAGATACGGCGACACAGATACGATACGATACGGATACAGGACACATCAATTCTTAGAAATATAGGATGCGGTTACGGCGTGGACACGCCATTATAATTTATAAATCATAAATAAAAATTAAGAAAGCAATCAAAGCATAATATTTGAAATTACAAAAAAATTAAAATAAAAGTAACATCATTTGTAGCTCTGTAGCTTATAATATCAAAATAAAAATAAGCATTAAATATCTAGTACAACAACAAAAGCATAAACATAAATTGTCTAGCACATGAAGTTTAAACTATTCAATAGAAAGAATGATATGATTAGCTTCTTCAGTGGTTTGTCTTTGAACTTCTATATCATCTTCAATAAATATCATAGCTTCTAATTCAGGCTCATCAAGTGAAAGATTAGCAATTTTTAAATTCCCATATCATCAAGTGACTCAAATCCATCTCATAAATGAGAGAACCTCACTCGCAGTTGCAGAAGTAAATACGACGGGACTTTTTTCAAATTTTGTTATTTTTCAACGGACATGCGTATCAGATACACGTGTCCTTTTGAAATTAAATAGTATTTTAATTGGATATGGAAAAATTGTATAACATGTATCAGTGCCATATCGAAAGCGTATCCGTGTATCAGTGTATCAGATACAACACGCCTTCATAAATAGGTGTATCGGTGCAACATAGTATATAATATATTGAATAAAACAAAAATCTGTACTCAACATTTGAACCAAAAAACCATAATAAACTCAATTGGAAATGAAAACCTAATTAAAATCATTGGAAACTATTTAATTTGTATATATCAAGATAGTTTGATCAAAATTGATGAATGAGTATAAAATCAATAGAGTATGCTACTGCACACTTGTTAAAACAGCAAACAAAGATTTCTTCTGAACTTCCTAGCATATTAGAAATGGAAATTAGAAAAAAAGAAAAAACCCTAAGTGATGAATAATTTGATTACCTGATTGAGCAAAAGGGTCCAGAGAATAGTTCTCTTTTATTTATTTTACTTATGTAAGTAATCCATAGACTTAGTTTGATAAGGGGGATACCCCAAACCTTATAATTGAAGATTTTAATAATATAAGGTTTGCTATAAGCAATAATTTTGCTTTCATCACATTTATGGTTGATTATGAAGTGAAATTGCTTCATATAATTCTCGATAAAAATGACGATTAAATAAAAGAGGTATTTCCCATATAGCATTTCATGATAGTCCATGGGGATTGAATTTCATAATCTTCATAATTGATTTCAAATAATAATTCAATACTATTTTTGATAATGGGCTTAAAGAGTGGAGCTTGAGCTTCCTTATCAGGTTGATGAGATTCAGGATTTGATTTTTTGGGTAGATTGGCCCCATAGAGGTAAGATTTTAGAGGAATAAATTTTGAAGAAGTGAATTCACCTCTTCCTCATTCATGGGAGGAAAATCCTTCGCAAGGAAAGTTACTATGACTACCCGAAATATAAAGCCTCGATTAGGATGAGACATGATGTCTAAATTGGGTTAAAGCAAATTTCCACTATTATTCGGGGTGATACGCCCCTGATCATTTGGCGGATCCCTACCAATATTCACGTGTTAAAAAATCAGGCATATTATTTAAACTACTTTCGATAAATTCAATTTGAAAATAAAAATTTGATTATTGGGCCTGCTAATGAGAAAAGATATTTTTACTAACAAGATTTTTAACATTTTTTTCAATGTTAACTATGGTTAATAGGTAAAAGGAAAGTAGTATTTAATAAATCATCTTGAAATTTCATAATGGATTTGATTATTGCTAACATATTCTTTTTAAATGTGGAAAATTTGAATTGAGTAGAATTCCATTTACATGATGTAAATCTAACAAATCATTCCTTTTGAGAGTTAGGATTTTGTTGTTTGAGAATGCCACCATAGCCGAGGTTTGAAGCATCTATTTCAATGAATATAAAATAAGAAGGATTTGCAAGATTAATACAAGGAAGACTTTTCACCTATTTTAGATTGTTTGGATTTCCTTGGTATGAATGTCAGTACAAGGTGCAGGATTCTATTTTCGTCGTTGACATAAAGTGCAGTGTCAATAACTAGATTTATAGAAATCAACAACATAATTTAAAGCACCTAGAAATCATTGGAGTTGCAGTTTATACAAAATAATATAAAAAAATTTATCAACAACTTCAATACTACTATTAATAGGAAGAATAGAAATGTTAGAAATTCATTTTGTCCCAAGAAACGTATCTCAATTTGAAAAAGTTTGATTTTTTGGTTTGAAAATAACAAAACCATTTTTCCATGCAAGCTGTTTAAATACTCTAAAATGTTTAAAATATTTTTCAATAGATTTCGAGAAAATTAGAACATCGTTAATATTGATAAGTATATAACCATAATAAGGATTAAAAATATCATTCATAAATTTTTTTTTTAAATTTTGAAGGATCATTTTAAAGCCAAAGAGCATCACATTCCATTCATATTGTCTAAATAGAACTGTGAATGTTATTTTGTAATGATCAAGTTCTTGCATTTGAATCTTCTAATAACGTAACTTAAAATAAAACTTAGAAAAAAATGTGAGCATTAGTTAGACAATTCAAAATATCTCTTTTATTGGGGATCAGATATCTAATTCATTTTAAAATTTTATGTAGTGGTTTGTAGTTGATAATTAAATGAGGCTTTTTATGTTCCTTTTGAGCAGCATTCATAACATAAAATACAGCACATTTTCTATGTTAAACCCATTAAGTAAAAGAAGGTAAAATGTCTCTCTGCGCTCTTTGCCTTGGCGATTTCGAGGTGATTTCTAGGGCTCGTTCCGGTGCTCTCTGGCCCTCCTGGCTGGATTTTTCCTGGTGATTTCGTTTGCTTTCTCTAGATCTTCATCTGTGGATCCTTCTCTTGTTTCTATTTTGTAGTTTCTTTAAGGGTTTGTGTGGGATGATGAAGATCTCGTCATCATCACACCCTAACTCTTCATCAACTGATGGGAAAACTCGATCCTTTAAAGAAGCCCTTGCGGGAGGTGCTTCTTCTGCTCTGAAGTTGATTCGTCATATAAGGGTTGTCCTGTTCTGATTTTTTAGGACTCAGTTGTTGATCAGTTGGCCGCATCTTAGTTGGTGGGTAAATTTGTTATGAGGAGGCCGAATCTTGATGTTATTCGTAAGTTTTTTGTTAATCTTAAGCTTTCCAGTTCTTTCCATGGGTTTACTTGATCAAAGGCATATTGCTATAAAACTTTCTAATGATCTCGATTATAGTCGGATATTTGCTTGGAGATCATATTATATTCAAGCATGTCAAATGCGTTTACTCAAATGGACCCCGAATTTTGATGTTAGGGAGGAATCTCCAATAGCTCTAGTTTGGTTGGCTTTTCCTAATTTAAGATTACATTTTTTAACCAGCAAATTTTATTTGGTTTGGCTTCGATCTTTGGCCGTCCCCAACAAATTGACCAAGCGACTGCTTCGGTCTCCAGGCCGTCTGTTGCTAGGGTTTTGGTTGAATTAGTTGTTTCTAAAAAATATCCAACTGAAATTTGGCTCGGTTCTAAAGTCAAAGGTTATTTTCAAAAGGTGGAGTTTGAGAATTTACCTATATTCTGTTCCTTTTGTAAAATGCATGTTCATGCTGTGACTGATTATTTTCAGAAATTCCCTAATTTGTGTGCTGAAAAGAATACTTTAAAACAATTAAAAGAGGTTTTATGCAGTGAAAAAGGTAATACAGATCCTAAGGATCCCCCCAATCTTCTTTAGGTGACCGTATTGATCCTATGGATCCCGATCCTTTGCTTGAAAAGGTTTTGGTTCCTCCGGTTAACGTAAGTAATTTTCAAGAAGATGATGTTTCTCATTTAAATGTTGTTGCTAATCATTTACATAAGGTGGTTGATAATGATAGTGAAAACAAGTTGGTGAATGATTTGACAATTATGGAAAATTTACCTGCTTGCATTTTACACCATAATTCTAATGATGTTAATGAACCGATGAATGCTATTGCTGTTCAGGAAGATATTTCATTGTATGTTCATTTGGTTGGGGAAGAATAGGAAAACACTACCTTGGCTTTGGAGGAAGGTGAATTTCTACCTATGGAAGCTCATGGGCAACCTTCTTCTTGCTTAAAGGAGTCGGCTCTAAAGTTTAATGACAATTAGGATGATGATGGTAAGTTTATGGAGGACGACTCTCCTAGTTTACTTAAGGAACCAGGTAATGATGGTAAATCCCCTTCTCATTCTAATTATAATAATGAAGCTCTTACTGATTCTGAGTATATGATTATTGAGGCTAGGTGCTTTACTAAGGATAACCATGACACTAGTTTTATTAAGTTTCATAATAAAAGAGGCCGGAAGCCTAAGCATGTTTCTTTGCAACCTGCTAGATCTAATGTTAGAAATACTCGCTCAAATACTTCTCATTAATCTTATGTTTTTATGTTTAACACTATTATTTGGAATGTTAGGGGCATTGGTTGCCTATCTTCTAGGACCCGTGTTAAGAACTTATGTCGTATTCATAACATTTCAATTCTAGTCTTACTTGAACCCCTTATACCATCTTCCAGGTTGGATTATATATCATCTTATCTTGGTTTTAATCATGCTAATTCTATTATATCTAACAAAATTTAGGTTATGTGGAAAAATCCTATTAAAATTGATGTTGTTGGAGATTTTACTCAGGTAATGCAGTGTAAAATTGAGGCTTTTAACTTTCATTGTTGTGCTTCCTTTGTCTATGTTGTGTCCTCTCTCTATATTAGAAAATTATTATGGGAACAACTTACAAATTTCTATAGTATGTGTCAGCTACCTTGGTTGGTGGGTGGTGATTTTAATGCTATCTCTAGTTTTTCTGAACGGTTTGGTGGAGATACTCCTTCTTTTTGTTCCATGTCTGATTTTAATAATATGATAATGTCTTGTAATTTGATTGATATTGGTTTTGTGGGAAATAAATTTACCTTGAATAGGGGGCACTTATGGCAAAGGCTGGATCATGTGTTATTTAATGACTCATGGATCAATGCTATTAATGTTACTAGTGTGCATCATCTTAGTAGAACTTTGTCTGACCATTCTCCTCTACTGATCACTTTTAAGAATAATCAAACTAATGCTAGCTCGACTTTTAGATTTCAAAATATGTGGTTACAAAACAGTTCCTTTTTTGATGTTGTGACTAATAACTGGAGTGCTCCTTTACATGAATTCTAACTCTGTGGCTGGTCCGGATGGGTATACAACTCTCGTTTTCAAAAGTGTTGGAAAATTATTAATAATGATATTTATTCAGCTATTTTGGATTTTTTTGTTGGCAATCCTTTCCCTAAGTTTTTTACTTCTACCTCTTTAGTGCTTATTCCTAAAAATAATTGTGTTCAAACTTGGAATGATTTACGACCTATCAGTCTTTGCACTTTTTTCAATAAATTAGTTTCCAAAATTATCTCTAAATACCTTTCTATTATTTTACCTAAAATTATTTCTGCTTTCCAAACGAGTTTTGTGAAAGGTAGGGAGATCACGGAGAATATTCTCTTAGCTCATGAATTAACTCAAGATTTGGATGTTAGGATTAGAGGGGGTAATATTATTTTGAAACTTGATATTGCTAAAGCTTATGATAAATTAATTGGAATTTTATATATTTTATGCTTGACATTTTTGGCTTTAATTCCTATTTTATTAATCTTATTAAGAATTGTATTGATAATGTTCATTTTTCCATCATTCTGAATGGTACTAGACATGGGTTCTTTAAATCCTCTAATGGCTTAAGGCAGGGTGATCCTATTTCTCCTGACCTCTTTATTATTACGACTGAATTTCTTTCCAGGGGTATTTCTAATTTATTTGAGCTTAATCTTGGGCTGTATTATAGAACTTTGAGAGGTTTTCATATTTCCCACTTATGTTTTGCGGATGACTTCATTGTGTTCACTAATGCCACTATCAATAGATTTCATAAATTGATGGAATTTTTTAACAATTTTGAATTAGTTAGTGGGCTTTCTTTTAGTAAAAATAAATGTTGTTTTATTGCTTCTAAGAGAATCTCTAATGAGAGGATTTTAGCTATTAAATATGCCTCTGGTTATACTCATTCTAAATTTCCTTTGAAGTATTTGGGTGTACCTCTTTTTAGAGGTAGGAGACAAACTTTTTTATTTGATGATCTTATTTATACTGTTCAAATTAAACTCTTATCTTGGGATTCTAATTTTCTGAGTTTTGGTGGCAGAGTGACTCTAATCAAAAGCAATCTTTGTGCTTTACCTGTTTACATGTTTCAATCTAATTCTCCTACTAAGGAGGCGTGCTGTAGGATTCACAAAATTTTTAATAAGTTCTTCTAGAAAGGTACCTCTTCTACTTCTAAAATTACCTGGGCTTCGTGGGAGAAATGTTGTGGTGTGTTGAATGAAGGTGGTCTTGGTTGCAAGAAATTACATGACTTTGCGAAAGTTTTCTTTTTTAAACTTTGGTTTACTTTTCGATCTAATGAGAACCTATGGGCAACTTTTATGCATTCTAAATATTGTGTAGGTCAGCATCTTACTAATATTGTTCCTAAGAAGGGGGACTCCAAAGTGTGGAAAAGGCTTTGCAAAGTTAAATGGGAGGTGGAGCCCCTTATTTCTTGGCGTCTTGGGGAAGGTAGCATCTTTTTCTGGCAAGATAAGTGGCTTGATAAAGATTCCATTGATTCTGTCTTTAATTCTTCTTCTACTGCTTCTATCAAAATAATGAGGATGATTGAAAAGATTTTAATTATGAGTTGAATAAAATAACAAAGCTTCAAATTTCTCTTTATTTGTATACAATCAAAATAATTATTATTAGCTTTTATTAAAGATTATCGAAATCCAATGGAGATTTATCTTTATGGCAAGCAAGAAAATTGCCTCTTTAATAAGAAAAGATTGCAAAGTTTTGGGACAATAGAATCTTTTCTAGAAAATATATAATCTATGTTGCACCGATATGGATACGGTGACACAGATACGATACGATACGGATACAGGACACGTTAATTCTTAAAAATATAGTATACGGGTATGATGTGGACACGTCATTATAAGTTATAAATCATAAATAAAAATTAAGAAAGCAATCAAAGCATAATGGGCTATGTAGCTTATAATTGTTGATTGGGCTCCCATACAGTCCCACCATAAAAAAACTAATTGGGGGACTAGATTAGCTAAGATATCATATTGAAGAATACACATCTAAGAATGTTTATATCTCATATTTATGTATAGAAGACGTTTTTGATAGCCTGTACATATGTCTAATAATTAAAGAGAATAGTTCTCTTTTATTTATTTTGCTTATGTAACTAATCCATAGACTTAGTTTGATAAGGGGGATACCCCAAACCTTATAATTGAATATTTTAATAATATAAGGTTTGCTATAAGAAATAATTTTGCTTTCATCACATTTATGGTTGATTATGAAGTGAAATTGCTTCATATAATTCTTGATAAAAACAGACGATTCAATAAAAGAGGTATTTCCCACATAGCATTTCATGATAGTCCATGGGGATTGGATTTCATAATCTTCATAATTGATTTCAAATAGTAATTCAATAATATTTTTGATAATGGGCTTAAAGAGTGGAGCTTGAGCTTCCTCATCAGGTTGATGAGATTCAGGATTTGATTTTTTTGGGTAGATTGGCCCTATAGAGGTAAGATTTAAGAAGAATAATTTTGGAAGGGGTGGATTCACCTCTTCCTCATTCATGGGAGGAAAATCCTTTGCGAGGAAAGTTACTATGACTACCCGAAAATATAAAGCCTCGATTAGGATGAGACATGATGTCTAAATTGGGTTAAATTAAATTTCGACTATTATTGGGGGTGATCCACCCCTGAACATTTGGCGGATCCCTACCAATATTCTCGTGTTAAAACATAGGCAAATTATTTAAACTACCTTCGATAAATTCAATTTGAAAAAAAAAATTTGATAATTTGGCCTACTAATAAGAAAAGATATTTTTACCAACAAGATTTTTAACATCTTTTTCAATGTTAAAATTGGCTGCACTATGGTCAATAGGTAAAAGGAAAGTAGTATTTAATAAATCATCTTGAAATTTCATAGTGGATTTGATTATTGCTAACATATCCTTTTAAAATGTGGAAAATTTGAATTGAGTAGAATTCCATTTACATGATGTAAATCTCACAAATTCTTCCTTTTGAGAGGTATGATTTTGTTGTTTGAGAATGCCACCATAGCCGAGGTTTGAAGCATCTATTTCAATGAATATAAAATAAGAAGGATTTTCAAGATTAATACAAGGAAGACTTTTCACCTGTTTTGGATTGTTTGGATTTCCTTGGTATAAATGTCAGTCAAGGGTGCAGGATTCTTTTTTAGCCGTTGACATAAAGTGCAGTGTCAATAACTAGATTTATAGAAATCAACAACAAAATTTAAAGCACCTAGAAATCATTAGAATTGTTGTTTATCCAAAATAATATAAAAAAATTTATCAACAACTTCAATACTACTATTAATAAGAGGAATAGAAATGTTAGAAATTCATTTTGTCCCAAGAAACGTATCTCAATTTGAAAAAGTTTGATTTTTCGGTTTGAAAATAACAAAACCATTTTTCCAAGCAAGCCATTTAAATACTCTAAAATGTTTAAAATGTTTTTCAACAGATTTCTTGAAAATTAGAACATCGTTAATATTGACAAGTATATAATCATATTAAGGATTAAAAATATCATTCATAATTTTTTTTTAAATTCTGAAGGGAGCATTTTTTTAAGCCAAAAGGCATCACATTCCATTCATAATGTCTAAATAGAACAGTGAATGCTGTTTTGTAATGATCAAGTTATTGGATTTGAATCTTCTAATAACGTAACTTAAAATAAAACTTAGAAAAAATGCGAGCATTAGTTAGACAATTCAAAATATCTCTTTTATTGGGGATCAGATATCTAATTCATTTTAAAACTTTATGTAGTGGTTTGTAGTTGATAATTAAATGAGGCTTTTTATGTTCCTTTTGAGCAGCATTCATAACATAAAATACAGTGCGGCTCTAAGGTATGATAGATTTTCTAATAAGATATTTTTATAAAAGATCTGAAATTCATTTTGACAAATTTTAGATAATCTTTATTAATTTGTGAAGGCTCAGCCTTAGTTGGATTGGCTTTCTTCAAACCCATCTACTTATGATAAAGTAACACACTGAATTTTACAATTTCAAAAATTGATTGGGTTTTCACCACATATTGTTGAAATAAATTCTTGATGAAGTTTAAAGATATTATCATTAATTGGTGGTGATTTGATTGTTTAAAGGATTTGCTTCATATTAATTTGGTGGTGATTTGAATCTTCTAATTGCTTCTTTTAAAAAAATTATTATGAAGTTCTTTCTGATGAATTTTTTTTTATTTCATTTAAGACTCTGTATTTAGGATAAAAAATAAAAGAAAATTTGAAAGGTGAATTAAAATGATTAATACTATACCAGTCATATGAGTAGTAATAGGCATAACATAAATAAGAAAAGGTTACTAAGGATAGCATACTATGATAAATCCATGACTAATAAAAAATTAGAGGGAATACAAAACATATCATGAAAATTAGTAGCATTAATAAATTTTATTCTATAAGATCATTACTCGCTTATGTTAGTTTTTGAGCGGTTTTCTCAAAAAATTTACGAGTACTGCCTTCTAGAGTGTAATTCATATCAACACCACTATCAGTAAGAATAGTCAAATTAGAGATAACGTGTGATTTATTGATAGTAAGATTTATGGTAATAAGCCATTTTTATAAAATGGCTTTCTATAAAGATCATATTGTAGAAAGGATAGGATAAAGAGGGTCCATTCGGTTTTCACAGTATTGTAGTGAAAGAGATTCAAAAAGATTAGCCGCTTTGTCTAATTCTAGATTGGTAACACGATTTGACAAATTATTGTGCTCAACATTAAGAAAGAGAACTTCATCTTCAAGACTATTGATTTGATGTTTAAGATAAAAAAATGAAAGTTTGACTAGATTTATTTCTGCTTTAGTACTCATTCTTTTGTAAATTTCATTCATAGAGTACATGAGATAATCCTGGTTAGGAGAGAGAGATCTCTCTCTCTCTTCTCCTAAAAGGTAAGTAATCTTATCTAAGTTGTAGGATCTGATACTTGACTAAGGATTTTGATAATTTAATCTTTTTGATCAACTGTTAGCGTATAAAGTCTAGACATTTCAACAATTGATTTGCAATAGTCGTAACTCTTACAAGGAATACAACAAGACTTTGTGTGAGTATCAACTTGATTGTCAGAGTCTGAACTAGAAGAGTAATAAAGTATAGACTCTTCATAGGATTCAAAGTCAAAGTAAGAAGAATTTTCATGAGGATAAACTTTAAATTCACATAAAATTTTAAATCACTAATTTTTTCTTAGTGGTGCAACGATTTGAGTAATGTAATGGTCAATTTTGCAACATTTGAAACACCAAACTTTTTTTTATTGGGTTTCTTCTTAATGGAGTTTTCGTGATATTTTTTTTTAAATACTTCTTAGAGTATTTCTTTTTGCTTGTGATATTTTTCATAATCGTGATATTCCCAGGATTTTTTTTTTTTTATGTTTGGAAATTTTCTTCAAGGATGAGGAAATATTACAAGAAAATTGTTCACAAATGGTCTAAGTTATTTTTTTCTCAAAGATTTATGAATCTGTTGATTCATTCTAAAGTAATCGCAGAGATCATGGCTAGTTTTAATACACTGGTTAATATATTACCAAAGGTAAGATAATCAAAAGGAATTTTCCCTGTATTATCACAATGATTTCATTTGTACCTTTTCAACAAAGGTTAAAGATAATATTTTGATAATTTTTAGCTTCCAATAATCAATTATAGCATCTGGAAGATTCATAACCATAACAAAGAATACATCCTTATTCCAAGGAAAATGGGTTAATGTTGGACTTCAAAGTTTTTGTAATAGAGATTGCATTTAATCTCTATTGTCATTAATGCATCCTATGAAATGTTTGAGAATATTGTGAATCAAAGTATAAACCGCCTCAGTGTTACATTGAGTATTATCTTCTAGCTTAGTAACGCTAAGAAGATCAGATTGTTTGTTATTAGTGAGATAATTATCCCATCAAGCTTTAAGCATACCTATAAATCCATTAACTAGGATTTTAACAACTTGGGGAGAAGAATGCTTATGGGATAAAATAGTCATAGCATATATTAACATGTGTTGAAAGTCTAATTGAATTTGATAATCTGGTACCAACAATGTTTCACTCATAAATTTGAGTCATATCATATTGATTCTAAGTAATGTGATGATCTTCCTCAGGGGCGGAGCCAGGATTTTGTTCATGTGGAGGCACAAAATATTGAAGTAAAAAAAAAAACCCTCAACCTTTTTTGTACGGGCCTGGAACCGGCATAGGCGGTTTTAAATTTAAAAAAAAAAACATTAGATTCATTATCAAAACATAAAATATATAGTAAAGCAAAAAACTTACAATTGAGAACACTAGTCTTGATATTCTTCTTATCTGTGATCTATAATTTCTCCCGTCGAGTCTTCATTTTTTGAAATCGTTGTACAATCAAATCATTGTCAATACTACTAAAAATATCTTTTTAAATATAAGTAAGTAAACAGTCATTCATCTAGGAATCTCCCATACGATTGCGTAAATGATTCTTTATAATTTTCATTGCAGAAATAGCTCGTTCAACTGTTGCTGAAGCAATTGACAATATCAGAGCAAGTTTTATAAGTGATAACACCAAAAGAAATATATCATGCTTCATTTTTTTTTTTTTTTTGAAAAGTGCACAAATGCATTAAAGGAGAAAGAGTAGCGTAATACAGGCTAATCAAATGTAGATCACATATTCCTTCTTCAACAAGTCAAACAAGGAAGAAGGAATATCTGAAGTGGTAAAAGAAACAAAATAAAAGTTATTGTCTAAGGCAAGGGAGGCGCATAAATCAGCCACCTTGTTACAAATTCTAGAGGTATGTAAAAAAATCACCTTATTGAAATCATATAGAAAAGAGATCTTCTCGGAAATCCGGTTGCCTGTCTTAGATTTCTTCATTGAATCTTGAAGGAACTTGATAACATTGTAGTTATCTCCCTCAATTATTAATCCTTTGCTATCAAACATCCAATCAAAAATGAAATCCTTCAAGGAAAAAATAGCATCTAATTCGAGCTGATTAATGTCCCAATGAAGTTGTTGTTTGCCGAAAGCTAGGAGCGGTTTACCTATGGAGTCTCGGACAACACCACCAATACTAGCCAAATTTGAGTCAAGTAAGGATGCATCAACATTAATTTTAATCCAATCCGGTGGTGGGGGACGCCATGAAAGATCAAACTCACAAAGGAGAGAGGCATCCCAGTTAACCAGCATTGAATTCTTCTTAGTAGCCGTAAACAGGACATTGGCAGCAATCACAGAGGTTGGCAGCAATGGACCACCATGTTTGAAATTATTTTTGCAATTCCAAGAATAGAAGACAGCAGTGCAGTATATCTTTACAATGTCCGGACAACGATTCGTTAGGTGTCTTAAACGATGGAGACAATCTGCCAGCGAGCTGAAGATGCGAACGTTGATCCCCCATGACTGAACATCTTGATGATATCAATGAGATACTTACAGTGAACCACAACATGAGCACTACTTTCCACTTTAGAGCATCCTCTAGCATAAAGGTCATTATTTCCAATGCGTCTATACTTCAAAAACTCATTGGTGGGAATGGCAAACTTACCCAATCTCCACCAAAAAAGTTTAATTCTCGGTCTGAGGTGCAGTTTTCGGAGCCAAGCAATAAAACCAGAATCATCCAGTGAATTGAGGGATTTAGTGTATTCGGCATAAGCTAGTGATGAGATAGATTTCCCATAATGTTGATAAAGAAGCTCCATATGATCCTCAACACCAACATTATAACACAATTCTAGACAATTAAGTTGACCAAGCTGGCATTAAAATACTTCTTAAGTTCCGTCAGGTTCCAACTCCTATTATCAAGGATAAAGTTGTTAAGCACCAAGTTTTCAAGGTTGACACAATCAGCAAGCATTGGCCACTTGTTGAAACATTTTTCAAGTAGCCAAATGTCATTCATAACATTGATACAAGTACCATTGCCAATCTTCCATTTGACAATAGGCTTAAGGAAAGTAGTGCCATCCAAAATGATTGAACGGACAGCAGATTGTCCATTCCTGTATTGACCATACCAAGTATCAGAACCATACTTGGCAATTAAACATTTTTGAAGCAGAGAAGTGGGATTTTGATAAAATCTCCAAGAAATCCTAGCACGAAGTGGCCCGATTTTCTTGACAGCAGAAAACATACCCATCCTTCCAATAACTCTTGGTAAACAAAGATCTTCCCATGCAACGTAGTGAAGGCCCCTGGTCTCCGAATTCTGATGCCAAATGAAGTCTCTGCAAATGCAGTCTAACTCATATAAGAGTCGCTTGGGGATCAATGAGTGGGAAGAGATGAAAGGAGGCAGAGATAACAAATAGGACTTGGCAAGAGTCATGCTCCTAGCCATAGAGAAGATTTGACACTCCACGCATTGAGCTTCTCCAAAGCGTGATCAACAACCAATTGGAAGTCACTTTTCACCAAACGCCTAAGAGCAATTTTAGTGCCCAAATATTGAAATTCTTCCACAATTTTGAGACCAAACTTATTGCCAATTTTTCGTCTGATAGCCGGTCTAACAGATCTACCGAACATGATTTGTGACTTGGCCTGATTAATACCCTGTCCGGTCCAACCGCAATAGTCTCTGATTAAATTCATCATAATACGGAGCTTGAAGGAGGAAGCTCGACTGAACAGCAAAACATCATCTGCGTAGAGTAGATGAGTGATTCTAGGTGCTCTAGGAGAGGTTTGGATGCCCAAATGATGACCTCTTTGATTAATAACATTAGAGAGGAACTGGGAGCATAAAATGAAAAGGTAGGGCGACATCAGGCAGCCCTGTCTGAAGCCACTCTTTGCTTTGATCCACTAGTACTTTTGCCATTAAGAAGAATAGAGAAACGAACGTTAGTAACACATTCTAAAATAAGGAGAGAGAAGTTTTCAGGAAAACCAAACCAGTTGAGAACAAGCTTCAAAGTCTCCCAACTCATGCTATCAAAGGCTTGGGCCATATCAAGCTTAATAGCCATAAGTCCCTTCCTATGCTTAGAAATCCTGAATTTGTTGAAAATTTCCAAGGCCAAAAGGCAGTGATCGGATAATGACCTCCCCGGAATAAAGGCCACCTATTCAGCCGAGATGATCTTATCAATACAGCATTTGATTCTATTAACAAGCATTATGGAGGCAAATTTGTAAACAGTTTGATAGAGGCTGATGGGCCGAAAGTTAGATGGAGAAACCGGGACTTTAATTTTGGGAATGAGGACATCCAAAGTGTCCTTCCAATTACAATGCATACCTCTTGAGATAAGGAACTTCCTAATAGCCTTCCAAGTAGCATCTTTAACGGTATCCCAATAGAATTTGAAGAAAGAAGAAGTGCAACCATCAAGTCTAGGAGACTTATTTGAACCATGTTGGAAAACAGCATTAGTGAATTCTGCTTCAGTGAACTCAGCGTCTAGAAAAGCTCTGTCAGTTGCATTAATCCTATACTCCGGGTTGACATTAGGCCAATTTAGAAAGTTACAGTTTCGGTGCTTCCACTTGTCCTCAATGAAATTTAGAAAAACAGATTCAATGAGGTCTTCATCATTAACAACAATATTATTTCCATCCTTAATCTGTCTGATCATATTTCCATTCTTCCTCGCCGAAGCATAAGCATGATAGAATCTAGAGTTGGTGTCACCCTCCTCATTCCATAAAGCCTTAGCTCTTTGGTTCCACCACGTGGAAAGCCTGAGTAAGGTAATGTTGAGCTCCCTTACCTTTCCACGTATAATAGCTAGATTGTCGGGACTAAGGCCGCCCTCAGCTTCCTCTTGTAATTGAAGATTGAGGATGTCATTCTTTAATTCATCCTTGAGAAGATCCAGTTTGTTACACTTGTTTCTGTTCCAGAAAAAAAGAGATTTAAGGGTTCTCTTAATTTTCCTATTGAGAATATCAGCTTCCTCACCATAGTCAGGCCTACCCCAAGCATTGGAAACAATCTTCCTAGTGGCAGGGTAAGATTTCCAAGTATCTTCAAATATAATAGTCTTAACTTTAGTGTGCTACGTATTATCAAGTTTGAAAACAATGGGGCAGTGATCAGAGGCAATCCTCGCAAGATGTTTGACAATGGCGGTTGGAACAAGTTGAAGCGCCACAGAATTTAACAGGCAACGGTCAAGACGTTCCCAGATTCTAGCATTACCTTTCTTGTTGTTACACCAAGTAAATCTAGGACCACTCACACCCAAATCATGGAGATCATGATTGGCCATAAAGAGCTTCATCTCTTTAGGACCTTTAGTCAAGAAAAATCTCTTGCCACCTCTCTTATCTTCCTTTGAAGGAAGAAAGTTGAAATCACCACCTACAATAGTAGGTGTCTCCTCTATTATCAGCTGCTCGAGACTTCTCCATAGATCTCTCCGGACCTACAGCTCCTTGTGGTCGTAAACCATGGCCACATTCCAGATCCCACCCTTGGGAGTATTCAAAGCACCAAAAACTAACTGTGAGGAGTGGACAGTTACAGAAAAAGTTGCCAAGTTATTCTTCCACATAACCAAGATTCCACCAGCAGTACCAACAGCCTGTTGATGAAAGAAATCACAATCATTGCCAATAATCCTATTAACAATCTTCCTATCAATAAAAGATAGTTTAGTTTCAGCAAGGCCTATAAGGAAAACTGCATTGTCTTTCACTATCTCCTTGAGGTAGAGGGAGGTCTCTTTCTTCTTGACCCCTCTACAGTTCCAAAAGATGAGGGAAGACATTAAATAACTGAAGGGGAAAATTCCCCGCCTTTTTTCTTGCCTTTGCCATCAACTTTCCTCTTCCTGGACGATGGTTCAATGGGACCCAAGAATTTTAATTGAGGTTTGGATTTCGGCTTTAAGGTAGTGTCTGTAACCATTAAACTCATGTCAGCACCAATGGTGATACCGTTGCCAACCTTTGGGTCCATATTCAAAGTATTTTTAGAAATCCCCAGCAAACTGGAGGGTACTAAAGAGGTATCATCAACATCATCATGAGGGACTTGATTTTGAGGATGAACTTGAGAAACTTCAAGAACCTTTGAAGTAGCATCAACCCTCTTCCCAGATGAAATTGGTGTAACAACAATCCCAACAGTAACGGGAATAACAGATACTGTATCAACCATATGATTCAAATCCGCATCAACAAGTGCATTGAAGTTATTGGATAAGTAGATATCATCATCAGGATTATTAATCTTCAACGTTTAATCACTAACCACTTTCAATGGTTCATCCAAGACAATCTCATCATGATTACTAGAAGTATTTTTACTAACAGCACATTGATTATCCTGATGGTTGATTCCCATCATCTTTTGTCCCATATGATTCCATGTTTGATTCGGCCTCTTTTTGAATTTTACATGAATCCATGGCCCATAATTCTCTTGAAGATTGTTGTGAGAAGTAACTTGGTTGACATGTTCTTTTGGTTCAATGCTATGTTCAGCCATTTTGAAAACACAATCAGGACATTCCAATTTTATGTGACCAATTCTAGCACAATGAAAGCAAAAGGAAGACAGCTTTTTGTACTCCACCTTTTGGAAAAATCTTCCCCCTATACCTTCAACCCAGATTCCTGAAGGCAGCTTGGATTCAAGATCAACACGCACACAGACGCGAGCAAATTCCTTCTTGTTCCAGTTAAGAGAATTCCCATCACAAAATATCGGGGTGCCAACTCTAGAAGAAATCTTGGCGATATTGACCTCATCCCAGCAATGTAGCGGCAGTAAAGGAAACCGAATCCAAACCGGTGCAGTTAAACCTTTAAGCGATAAAGGCGAAAAGGATGGAGACCATTTATCCAAGCCAACAATGTGGCCTCCGATGTACCATGGGCCACCGCTAAGAACTTCTTCCATAACATCAGGAGATTTAAAAGAGCGAAGTATCCAATTCAGACCTATATAAGTCAAGTGAAAATTCCCAAAATGATTCCATTGTTTGCGGAGCACAATGCTACAAATCGAGAACGGGATATGTTTTCCCAAAACCTTCAGAACAATAGAATTAGACAGAATTTTAAAGTTAGAAAGCTCATTTTCTGAATTTAATTTAACTGCCACCCCATCTAAAGACAATTCAATTGAATTTATATCAAAATATAATTTGATATGATTAGGCTTTCTCCAGGAATTAAGAAATGAGTTTTTCGGGTTGTCCTTGCCATCCACAGAAACATCAGAATTATTACCAACCAATGGAACAGTAGAGTTCCGGGCATCAATTGGTTCAACAAAGTTCAGAGAATTCATCGCAGGAACCAGAATAAGCGAGCCTTCAGGATTAATGATCGGCTTATTGGAAATTCGATTCGAAGAATTCAAAACATCATGATCCAGAGATCCAAAAGAAAAACCCTTTGAAACAGAGTTTGTATCCGGGGTAAGGTTTCGATCTTGAAGATCAGCAATCGAAGAGTCAACCACACCTTTACCCTTGCCTTCAACTGAGGGAATCGGATTATCATACTGAGCGATGGATCCGAATCCTTCTCTAATGATTAGAGGTTTAGATCCCGATCTTGAATTCAAACAAACGTCAATGCTAGTAACGGAAGAACGTGGAGAGGACGATGGAGCGGATTGAACAGACAAAGACTGAAAGCCATCAGGTCGATGGCAATCCGGGGGATCAGACGGCGGCCGGCCAGAAGCTACCATTACCGGCAAAAAAGAAACCGTGAAATGCAAGATTCAAAAAAACTTTCTCTCTCTAGAAAACTGCAGAGCTTCTCTATCTTCACCTCTTCATCTTCTCTCATTTGTATATCATGCTTCCTTGTCTCCACTAATTTCTAAGCAAGTTCTCCAAGTCCTTTTAAATTCATAAATGCATCATTCGATCTCATATCAATAATAAAATTTTCTATTTTATTGTCTAGTATGATAAGATCCATTTCAGAGAAATCTGACGGAAAAAATTTTGGAAGACGAAGCAATTGTTCTTTATCAAAATCTAAAAATGACTAATATGGATTCAAACATGCCACACACATAAGTAATTATATATTAATTTCATTAAATCTGTTGTGGAGCTCTTGAAGTTACAAATCTATAATAGTGTAAAATAACTTGATTTGATAATGATGTCTGTTTGTTATACTTTCAGTACGGCATCTTGATTTTCCCCGCATCACAAATATATCAGTCATATTTGGATTATTTATGTTATTCTTCTCACAAAATAATCCTATCTCTTTAAACAAATTTTACTACCCATCATTTCTCATATTTTGAAGTCTTTGTTTGGAAGCTTTCACCAAAGTCATGGAATTTATAATATCTTGATCCTTTCTTCGCAGTACTTGTGATAACTCATTAGTAACTCCTAAAATTGTCTTCATCACATGCAAATTAAAAATAAAATCAAAACTTTACATAGATTTAAGTAGAGAATATGCTTCACCCTTTTGGTCACTACTAAATACCACATGAGTCACTATTTCAAGAACATCCATAATGTACTCAAACAAAAGAATTATGCTGATGAGTGAATTATAGTGGGAACCCCAATGAGTGTCTTCTGGTCGTTGAAGAGTGATTTCCTGATTAAAACTTCGACCTTTAGAAACCTTTACACTTTCCAATTGCTCAAAAATTTTGTCATAATGTTTTCCTCTCAATATATCTCTTCTTTTACATGAAGTACCAATAAGATTTAACAAACATGTCACAATATTAAAGAATGAAGTAACTTGGACATGATTATTTGCTTTTACAACCAATGCTAGGTGAAGTTGGTGTGCAAAACAATGCACATAATAAGCTGAAGGGTTTTCTTTCATAATCAATGTTTTTAATCCATTAAACTCACCTCGCATGTTGCTCTCTCCATCATAGCCTTGTCCACGTAATTGTGTCAAACTCAACCCATACTTCGCAAAAAGAGCTTCAATTGCCAACTTTAGTGTAGGAGCTGATGTATCACCTACATTAACAATCCCAATAAAATGCCCAATAATACATCCTTGGGTATCGATGTAACGTAATGCAATGGCAACTTATTCGTTAACTGACATATCACGTGATTCATCAAGTAAAACTGTGAACACGTTATTCTTCAATTCATTGATTATAACATTTGAACTTCAATTACATCAGCTTCTGTGATTTCTTTTTGGATTTCAGGAGCTATTAGTTTATTATTTCCAAGAGCATTATCCAAAACAACTTTATTTATATTTTCATTGTGATTTGCAAGAAAACGTAAAAGTTCAAGAAAATTCTCTTGATTCTAAGATTTCTCTGATTCATCATGCCCACGGAATGCTAATCCCTGGTGTAAAAGAAAGTGGACACAATCGACACTTGCATTTAATCATGTACGATAGTCTTTGTGATTCTACTTAGAAGGTCTTTCAAAAGCAAACTTGATATCACTGGTCTAATTCATTAAATCTTTACATTTTTGCCTAGCAATGTTATGTGCACTATTCTTATTACCAACATAAATTTGAAATCTATCCTTTTTTTCCAATTTCTAAAACCCTTTGTGTCAAAACTATCACTGCCAGCTTTTCTCTAATTTGAGATCTATAGAAATAACAAAACAGACAGTACGCTGCATCCTTTGTTATACTATACTCCAACCAAGCTTTGTGATCATCAAACCATGTAGGATTAAATTTGCAAAATATATCACCAAATTGCGTATGCTGGAATTCATGATCACGCGGTTGATACAGTCCTTTTAACAAATAATGTCTGCTGATATTGTCCCTCTCATTAGGATGATAATCTAAAATTTTTTCCTCAATCCTGGATCCGCGGGGATATCCAAAAAATTAATTTCTACACTGGTATGTTTGCTTTGTGTATTGTTTTCTTCGCATAATATTTTGTAGTCATCTCCATTAATTTTTCTTTTGAAATATCTATCCATCCTAAATTAAATAAAAAAATATTATCAAATATCATAATAAAAATCATTATTCATAATATTAACATGTGGCATGCCTCATATAATCATATAAAAATGGCCATACCTATCGGCTGCAGAGTAATCAAGCAAAATAAATCCCCACTCTCTGATGCTCGTTATAGAATTTAACTGAAAAAAACTATAAATTTTGCTCCATTTGAGGCCTACTCGATGTAAAAATAATAAAAATACAGTCCTAGACTCCTAGTAGATCCAAAAATACATGAATAAAAATACTAAGAAAAAAATAAATGGAGAGGAGGGAGCCAGAGAAAGGATTGCTACCTCCTACAGCCTTACTAGATCCAAAAAATAGGGAAGCGCACCGCGCCAGTGTTGTTGCCTCGTTGGTGCTCGAAAGAGGAGATGGATGGGTGGTGGCTCTTAGGCTCCACTCAGCAAAGGTGAATGGGCGACCGACGGCGGGGTTCAGACTCCTCCGACGCCGAGAGAAACAAGACCGTGTAGGCACGTTGTGCTATAGCAATAAAAAGATGGTCTGACACTTGTGCCTCTGCAACCTTCTGTAGAATAGGAATAGCGAATAAGGAAAGGAAAAAGAAGGAAACAAAAAAAACTGTCTGCTGCTTCCTAGTAATTATTTATTTAATGTACAGACACCGAAATAGGAATAGCCGAATAATTACCCTGTACGAATAGGAATAACTGAATATTACCTGTACAAATCTAGTGGGGCCTACTGCCCCCATGGCCCCCATACTGAATCCGCTGGTGATCTTCCTCATATAGGAGATTAGCAGTAGTTGGTCTCGAATAATAAAATATTTACATAGACTTTTGGGATATTTTAATTTTTGGAGTTAAAGAGGTGCATGCTAAATGAGTGCAACATAGAGTGTTTTATATTTGTTTTGAACTTCTTTGATTTGCTCATCATTGGAAGATGTAGGCTCATAAGAAATGCCAAATTCATATGGTATGGAATTATTTAAGTGCTACTACTTGTGGGCTCCAAAAATTTGGCCCCGGCCTTCGCCTGCTAACGTTTTGCTTTTTACTTCAGCGAGGGAGTTTTAACGAATTAAGTTTCGTGGTAAATTTTGGAAGGCAGATGGATTTGTAGATAAGACACTACCTAGAGATTTATCCCTCATTTTGTGAGGACTTTATGATCTGAGTTTTGTTTTCCTATAGGTGCAAGCCTCTATAGTTAATTACCCCTCCCAATAATGAGAGAGAACTTCGATTAAGGCTAGTCGTCAATCAGATACGTAGAGATACGTGTTATCTAACATATAGTAGCAACATTGGGCTTGGATATTTAGAAAGGTTTAGAGATTTGATATTTAAAATAGAAATTTTGCCATCTTGCACTTAAAGCGGATGGTAGGGGAATGGATGATAGACCTAATCAAGATCCCATGGTTCTTCGTCCTGGGCCATCGTGATCCCTGGTCTACTTAGTCTGAGGAGGTAGTAGACCCAACCTGATAGAAGGATCCTTATCGGCAGCCATGGGTTGCTTCGTCCAAGGGTACCTCGTAGACCTGGGTAGAATGTTTGTCTAAGCGGATAAATTTGAATCCACCTTAGCTAATAGAGGGCTTTGTGCCCTATCGATCATATCCTATTGATTCATATCTCAAGGATTTAATGCCACTAAGGAGCATATTGGCTCTGGCCATAACCAGTATTTCGTGGTGCCATTTGGTTGCAAAACCACTCGGTTCAGAGGGCCCCGGGTTATAACCATTTATATTGTGGTATCGTTTGGCGGCAAAACTGCCAGTCAGAGGACACGTATCACATCCTTATTGGAAGAAAATTATTTGAGAATGGATCCTAGTGATATTTTTAACAAGGCATTTAGCTCTATATGAGCTAAAGTAAATTTTGATTTGTCCACCCTAGTAAACTGTTATGGAGGGTGGATGGATTTTTGCTTTAAGTTATTGATGGATGTATTTTAATTTTAAATATTTGGATTTTGGGATTTTTTGGAGTTTTGGATTTTTATGAATATTTGGATAGAATTTTGAATATTTAGAATGGATAGCTCCGATTGAGATTTATTGTTCAATACGGCTATCATCGGGGTGTTTGGGGGCATTTTCATTTATGGACTGAACTTTTTCAACTCGACCAAGTTGTTGACCGAGGATTGAGTTCCTCATAGGCTTTGTGTCTTTATTAGTGAATTCTCTTGATTATAGGCCTTGAAGGCCTAATATGAATGTATTAAAATAAATACACCGGTCCCCATAACCGTATATTTGTTTGAAGGTTTGAACCATGTTGACTCCTATTGATCGACATAGAAGGATTGGGTTCAAACTTGAATTCACTTATCAACACGCTTAGCACCCTTACACGTCATAACATACTCGTCGAGGCCCATGCGGGTCGAGATTGTATTTTCTCCTTTAGTGCATAAGTGTATACAAATTATGGTGCACCTGTAGGGATATTTTGAAAGTATTTGTAGACGTCTTATGTCCGCTTGCAAGGATATTGCTGATTCGGTTGTAGAAAGTAGCAGCTTCTAAATTGAGTTGTTTGCTGCTTTGTACAGGTATATTATCGTGCACTACTTGTATGATTTATGCAGGTAGATTGTAGTGTGCTAACAAATCTCCTGCCTTGGTCGTAGGTAGCTGCATGCATTACAATTCTCTTTTACTTTCTCACATATAACATGTTCCATACAAAGTGAGTTTCCCATGGTGACTCATGGAAGCATGCTTTTGATGTGGCCTTTTGATATTTTGCTCATAGATGACATCTAGTGTATATGATGAGTCTTCCACAGCGGTCTAAAGGAGCTTGCATTTTGCTGTAATCCTTTTGAATTTTGCTCATAGATGGCACTTGGAGAATATGGCAGGTCTCCTACGATGATTTATAGGAACTTGTGTTTACCGTAGTTCCTTTTTGTATTTGTCCACAAATAGCATATAATGCATATAGCGGCTCTTCTGTAAGGGCTCATACATATTTCCATTTGCTGTGTATATTTCCCCTTTATTTACAGATAAGTTGTTGCATCCATATTGGGAAAGGACCACTTTTATTGCATGATTCCATCATCACTGACTTCAAGTGGGTCACTAAACTTGTTAGCATACTAGCCTTCTTTAGTCATGAATTAGTCATCATTAGCCATGAGCTAACTAATGCCCGTCATATTCTTTATAGTTTCCTTCAGTGTATTTCACTAATGGACAACTATCTCTTCCATATGATTGATATAAATGTCACAACTAATCATCGTCGCTTCTATGTGATCCACAATCCTTGCTTGTCATTTTGCTTGCGACCAGATGATGCCTCATCTCAATGGATTTATTGCACTTATCGTAGCGTTTCCACATGTCCACCTGAAGTGTTCTGCTCATTTAATACACATGGGTGATCTTCATTTGTAAAGATTCACCACGTTCATCATGCACTACTTTCATCATTTGCAAGCATATCATTATGCGAATGGTGAATCATCTACAATTCTCTTATAGCAAAGTAAGTTTGCTCATATATTCTTTGACATGGGTTATGAGCTAGTCGATATTAGCTTTCATAATCTAATCATTATTCCCAGGAAAGTTAAACATATGAATTCTTTATCTTCGAAATAACTTGCCACGGTAAGCTTGGGATTATTGCTTTTCAATTAAATCAAAACTATGGATTCTTATATTTCATTTGAACCCAATATCATGCTCTAACTCATGCCAGATATGAGTTCAAGTTCTAGTTCTTTGTGGAAGTTCAATTCAAGTCTTAGCCCAAATCAAATTCTTCTTGAATGAGTTTGATTCAAAATTAAATTGAAGTTCCATATTGTGTAAGATTGATTCAAGTTTGAGTTCTTGTAGTCATTTGTTGCAAGCCCAAGTTTGTATTAAATCTTAATTTACTTAAGTTCAAATATTTTATAAGTCATTTTATGTTCAAATATGAATCCAAGTCCAAGTCCATAAATATATGCATGAGTTCAAGTATAGTTCAGGTTCTATACATGTTCAAATAAAGTTCATGCTCAATATGAACCTCTTCCATTCGTCGAGTCCCTTGTTGTTCAATAAACTTCAATATGAGTTCAAGCTATCTTGCTTTTATTTGAGTTCAAGTGCATCCCTTGTTCTTGTCAGCTATGGTCCACATTCAAGTTCAAGCTTAAATTTGATTTTGAGTTCACTTCATTGTTCAATGTCAAGTTCCTTAAGTTATATTCAAATCAAGTTCCAAAATTTTTTGTCAAAGTCCCCAGTTTTAGTGGAAATTTCATCAGCCTCCCGACGTCTCCCTTGTTTGGGGGAAAAACCAAGAGGCAACCTTCCCCTCGATGCTACGTGAGCACTTTAAGTAACTATCAAAATGACACCGCGGTTGCAAATATTTTTTTTATCCCTGCCCGCTACGTGAGCATTTAGGGGTTTTATTTATTAATAATAATATTATTATTTTTATCCCTCTCATCACAAGCACCGTGCTGGTTTCCCTTACTACCACGCTACGTGAGCGCCTAGGGGGTTCGCCAGCCCATTACTAGCATTGAAGAAGGATTTAAGGCAATTGTCCGCCTCATTGTAGGCGTCGGACTAGCATCCCTCCCCATAATGCTACATAAGCACGTAGGGACTGGCGGACTGACAGAAGAAATCTTAGTCTAGATTATACCTTGGGGACTAGCGGACTGACAGTGGACGGCGCGGGAACCAAGGAAAGAGAAGGCATTTAATTATTTTCATTAAATTAACCTTAATTAATTATAATAAATAATAATTAAGATGTTATATTACTTTTCATTAATAATAATTAATTAAAAATAAAATAATTAAATATTATTAATCTTAATCATAATTAATTAGAAATGGGGTAGCCCTCTTCTCTCTCTCTCTCTTTCTCTCTCTCTCTCTCTCTCTCTCTCTCCCCCCCCCCTTCGCCCTCTCTATGGACTGAAGAAATGAGGAGGTCGGGCAAGGGTCGATTGCAGGAGATAAGGCGAAGGTTTCATGTGGAATTGGAGAGATGGTGTTCGTGTGAAAAGGGGGTAGAAGAAGCTTCGTGGATCTTAACAAAGGGAGGTATAGTGGTTTTGGGTTGTTGAAAGGGATGAGGAGTTTCAATGACTGGCTAGAAGCAGAATGGAAGTTTGGAGCTGCTCGTGGAGTCAGGGAGGAAGAGAGGATGGAGTTCGAAGCAAAGAAGTGCAAAGGTTTTGTATGCTCTCCCTCTTTATCAACTCAAATGAGCCACGATTGAGGTGAAATCACATACGAGGGATGGGCATGTCTGAAACGGCGCTGTCTTGTAGAGCTTTGTGCTGAATTTGGTGCAGGATTTGCATATGGGCAAGACACATGTATAATTTTCTTACATTTTTTTTTGTCTTTTCTTCATTGGATGTAGCTTAGAAGTCAACAAATGCCGCCCAATAAATATGGTACTCATCCAGAGTGAATCACGTTTGTTGTATGCTGATTGACCTTGTAGATCTCTAGGTATCTGTTCTAGATGTCACACATGGGTTTTATTTAGTGGATCTCTAAGAATTTTTTTGGATGTCATACTAGTCTTCTTTCTTTATTGCTCTTTTAGATGTATACATAGATGGTTAATACATTAATTTTGTCTAGCAGGGGTTCCCAGGATAGTCATGTAGTACTTCATATTTAGGTTCCTAGAGCATGGCCTTGTAGGTTGACAATGGTGGATAGTATCATCAATATTCGTTTTCTTTTAAGCACCACCATCACCTTAGTTTATAGACCTTCTGTATATGCTCAATATCCTGCTATCATCCGGTTGTATCTTGACAAAATTTTAAATATTTATTTAGGAATCTCGGTATTTGGTACAATGTCGACCCAAATAAATATATTAAATACCCCTAGTCTTTAGGGATATTTATATGTGTCATTCAAGATTTTCATTTCTATATCTTTGGCCTTAGTCATGAGATTTTGATTCCTTCTACATAGTGCTATAAGTGACAAACTTGGTGAAGGGTTATCTGATTTATCTTTACTAACTTGTCTGAAGATTTGTACGCCTTCTGCCGTTTGCTTCTAACTTTGGCAGGCTTGATGAAGGGGTAGATGCCGATGAATTAAAACATTTAGATTTGTATTAGGTAAGTGGCAAGAAGTCATCGGTCCAGAGCTTTGTGCAAGGAAGACTTCTTGATGACAGAAACTACTTATTTCAGCTTAAGGCTTTATGTGAACTTTGAAATAATTTTCTTCGGTCCTTTGCTTTATGCTTTGGCAGACTTATTGAAGAAAAATTTCTTTGATCCTCGCTTTGTACTTTGCGGATTTATTGAAGGATTTGCAGGTTTTGGATTCGATCGATAATATCAAATATAGGTAGTATCTTGATCCTTAACCACTTGAGAAAACTTTTATTTGAGTCACTCGAGTTCATCAGATCGAGAGAGCTAGGATTTGACAGCTCTTCATCCTTTGGTTGCTGAGATGGGGGTTCCTCTACAACGACCTTTCTTATGGCTTGTTGATTAGATAGAGCTGCCAGCGATCCAGCCATATTTGGGCATATTTAATTCGACCTCTTACACCAATTTAGGCTTCAGACTTGAGCTATAGGAATTGTGCTCCCCAATACTGATTTTGCTGAAGTTGGCAGATTTGGAGTCATCCTTTGTGGTTGAAAATCTGGAGCCTACAAACATTCGGTAGTTTCTTGAGAATTATCTTCCCATTGGAACTTTAATTCTCCGATCATTTGGGAGAATTTTGTAGACTACAATCACTTGAACTTATAGAGTCAAATTAACCTTCTCGTTCCTCCTGCAGTCCCTACTGACGGGTTGACGAAGTTGGGGTTCTACTACTACGGCCTTTATTATGGCGTGTTGAGTAGACATAGCTGCCAGCGTTCTGACCATATTTGGGCGTGTTGGATCCAACCTTTTACACCCATTCGAACCTTAAGCTTCAGGCTAATGAAAGGCTTCAAGCTATTCTGACCCAATTTGTTGGAGTATGTAGTCACAATAGTCTCTTTCTTGACCTTTGAACCATGGTACATTAGAGAAGGTGGTGTGTTAAACTTTTGAAAGATCACATGCATATACTTTAAAAAAAATCATCGTATTCTTCAGCATAAAAGATTATTCACGTTGATAAATTTAAATATTTATTCAAGGATCTCAGCATGCAGCGTGATGTCGACCCAAATAAATATTTAAAATGCCCCTATCTCGTAGGGATATTCTAGAATAGAATAATTTTAGAATTTTAAGATTTTAAATATTCATTTGGGGATCTCGGCGTGTAGCACAATGTCAACTCAAATGAATATTTAAAATGCCCCTATCTCACAGAGATATTTTTGATAGACTTTGTATCTTTAAGATTTTAAATATTTATTCATGGATCTAAGCACGTAGTGCGATGTTGACCTGAATAAATATTTAAATGCCCACAGTCTAATGGGAGAATTTTGAAATGCTTTCTTGTTATATAAGAGAATTTCAAAATATATATGTGCATTAATAAATATGCACATAAAATTTGACATCATAAAGTACATTAGTCATAGAATTTTCATGCATGATACTTCTTTAAATGTAGCTGTTGATAGGTGGCATATGCCTCTGACCGTTCAGATCGATCAACTGATATGCTCCTCCTTGGTAGACCTTCTCAATGACTAATGGGCCTTCCCAGTTGGATACGAACTTGCCACCACTTTTTCGGTGTGGGATGATTGGTTTTCTTAACACCACGACCAATTCCCCTTCTTGAAATGCACGAGGGCGCACCATACAATCAAAAGATTTTTCCATCCTTCCTCAATAAATTTCTAGGTTTTGTTGAGCTTGTAACCTGAGTTCATCAAGTGCGTCGAGCTCTTCCATTCTCAGGCGAGCTTTCTGTTCTTGAGTGAGATCATTTTGAATTGCTACTCAAAGTGACAGTAGTTCAACTTCTAATGGCAATACTTCTTCAACTCCGAACACCAACGAATAAGGAGTGGCTTTGGTTAGGTTTTATAAGTTGTATAATAGGCCCACAATGCTTCTGCCATTTTCGTATGTCACTCTCTTTTATTCTTGGTAAGTATCTTCTTCAATAATTTCACCAACATCTTATTGAAGGCTTCTGCCAATCTATTTGGCCTTAGATTATATATGGATGAATATCACCAATCAATTTTATGTCGATCAACAAATTTGAAGATTTTTGTACTTTTGAATGCAATACTATTATCTGAGATTATGTGGCATGGCACACTAAATCTATAAACAACATTATGGGTAAAGAAATTGATCATGTGTTCGGATGTGACCTCCCTAAATGGAGCCGCCTCTGTCCACTTAGAAAAGTAGTCTGTTGCTGCCAGAATAAAGTGGTGTCTCGTTGATGATGGTGGATCTACCGACCCAATTATATATGTGCCCCAGTATTCAAATGGTCAGGACACTACTGTTGGGTGTAGAGGATTTGGTGGTTGATGTATAAGATCACTATGGATCTGACATTCGTGACACTTTTTTGCATGATCAATACAATATCTAACCATGGTCAGCCAATAATAATCCATTCTCTTGATTTTAGCGGCCAATTTAAGACTTGACTGATGTGCTCCACAAAGCCCTTCATGGACTTCTATCACCACTTTATCAGCTTCCTTGGTCCCCATGCACTTTGGTCATATTTGATCAAAAGCTCATATGTACAATGTGTCATTGACAAATGCATATCGCAATTCTCCTTTTCGGATTTATGCTGTCATAGACTGTTCTGTTGGGAGTTTATTTTCTATGAAGTAGTCAATGAATGGATACCTCCAATTATTTTCGACCTCAATATCTAAATAATGCCACCATGATTCTGTAGCTTGACTAGCTTTAGGTCTCTTGGCCACATGATATCCTTCTGGATAATTTTCCATAATGATCTGATGGAGAGGTTGAGGGTCAACTGGGGTTTCACCCTGCTTATTGTTAAGAGAGTTGCTATTTGAATGTTTTACATTCTTGCAATTTGTATAGTTTTGATGATTTCAAATATTATTGTTTTATGTATAGTTATCTCCTAACACTTTTTGGAAGAGTTTTTTTTTGTTCTTATGTGTATTAACATTTCAGGAAAATCAAACTCTAGACTACAAAGACTTCAAATCAAATTCAGTATCAGATACTTTGTGTATTTAAAAACTTGTATTTTTAATTGAATTAAATTTGAGAGGGAGTGATTGTAATTGAGTGAATACACACACACACACACACTTTAAGAGGTCTTGAGAAATTTTTACTGATTGTACGGGACGAACATAGTTCGTACGGGACAATCAAGTCAGTTATCTCCACATAAGAGCAATGGAACTAACAGGAATTGAAAAAAAATATTCTAAGTCCTGATCGTCCAGGATGAAGTGTATTCGTCACAGGACAAAATATTCTCTGGAAAATTTTCGTTCAAGAACAAAGTGTATTCGTTCTAGGACGAGTTACTCTCTATAGCATTTTCATCCAAGAAAAAGTGTATTCGTCCCGAGACAATTTTCTCTCTGGAAAAATTTTGTCCAAACAAACTCATAATTCGTCCTAGGACAAAGTGAACCGACTATAAAAATTAAGTGTTGTTCTACAGTTTTTGGGAACTGACCTATGCAATAACCGTTCGTACCGGACGAACCTAGTTCGTACGGGACAATGTGTGTGTACGAAGTCATTTCGTACCCATATATATTAGGTTCGTTTCCAACACATTTAAGTAAAATAGTTCAGGATGATCCACAATCGTACGGGACGATCCAGTTCGTATTGACTTGAAAATTTACAGTCTTAGGACGTTTTTTATGTCTTTCCTATAAATAGTCCAAACTAAACTGTCATATAATCTTTTTGCCTACTGATCTTCGTGCCTATTGAAAGAAGAGTCAAGGAGAGAGTGTGAGAGAGTGTTTGAAGGAGATTTCTTGCCATTGGAGTGTGAATGTTTCACTTGGTACTCAAAGGTAAGAGTCTTTACTCTTGGTTTGTGATTACTTCACTCTTTTCTCTCTTCCTTTTAAAATTCTTGTGAGAATATCTGTCAAAGAAATCCGATTCTCTGCCGACACTTGGAGAGTGTGAACAGCCGAAGGGTTCTCTGCCCACACTTGGAGAGTGTGAATAACCGAAGGGTTCTCTGCCCACACTTGGAGAGTATGAACAGCTGAAGGGTTCTCTGCCTACACCGAGAAAGTATAAAAGGATGACGGTTCTCTGTCAATACTGGGGATAGTGTAAAGGACGAAGGTTCTATGCCAACACTTGGGATAGTATAAAAGGACGACGGTTCTCTACCGCAACGGGTAGTGGTGGAAAGAGTGTTTGTAAAGGCTTCTCCATCTTTCTATGGGTGCAAAAGGAGAGTCACTATTGGTATTAGTGCAATACTCGGAGGGTGCCTAGGGGGAGTGGATGTAGGTCTGGTTTTGACCAAACCACTATAAACCTCGTGTCTTTATTTTTCCACTGCCTTTTTTATTTTTGTGTTTTTGCTTTTAAATGAAAAACATTTTATACAAAACACATTAAAGTTTATTTTTTATTTAAAAATTAAAAAGAGAGATAAATTTTTTAATTACCAATTCACCCCCCCCCCTCTTGTTTAGCCGCTGGGACATAATCTTAGGTTTAACAACCTAATTCATAGTGAACGAGTTTCAACAAGTGGTATCAGAGCTTTGTTTCAAAACCATAAGTTTAGACTAATTTTTGATTAATGTAGATGGCTACATTTGAAAATCGAAATACACCCGAGGGTTACTCTATAACTAAACCTCCACTGTTCGACAATATACCTTTTAATTTTTAGAAAACACGCATGTCTACATTTTTGCTGTCACTTGATTATCGTATGTGGAACTTAGTTCAGGAAGGGTATACAAAACCAACTAGATTAGTTGATGGAGTTAGAGTTGAAACACCTTTTGCGAACTAGACAGTAGAAGAACGTGACTTAACACAACTAAATGCTAAATGCTTGAATAGTTTCTTTTGTGCTTTAAAATCAGAAGACTGCATGCGGGTTTCCACTTGCAAAAGTGGAAAGGACATATGGGATAGACTTTATATAACTTATGAGGGGACTAATGAGGTTAAGCAATCTAAACTTAATATCTTATTGCATAATTATGAATTTTTTTGCATGAAACTAAATTATTCCATTTCTGATATGTACACAAGATTCACACAAATAGTCACCTCTTTGCATGCACTGGGTAGGGAACTAATGAATGCTGAAATGGTTAATAAGATTCCTCGTTGTTTCCCTACTACTTATGATGCTAAAATTACTGTAATTACAGACTCTAAAGATCTAAACATTTACTCTATTGACAATCTTCTTGATTTATTAATTGCTTATGAGCAAGGAGTTAGTCAAAGAAAGATTGATGCAGGTGAACCACGAAGGGAGAAAAATATAGCACTAAATGTGGAAGAGTCTGAGAGTGAACACTCACAACCTTAAGATGAAGACGACATCACATTGATGACTAGACAATTCAGAAGCTTTCTGAAGAGAAAGTAGAAGAGATGCCAATATTGGAATAGAGGTAAATTTAATAGAAATATCAAGGTTTAAAATGATGTGATTTTCTATGAGTGCAGGAAACCTGATCATACCAAGACTGAATGCCCAAAATTCAAAGCCACTCCTAGCAAGGAGAAGGTTGAGGAGAAATCAATTGCAAAGAAGGGCAAGAAGAAGTTTCAAAGAGCTTTCTGGGCGGACTCAGCTTCAGATTCATTAAAGACTAAGAAGGAAAAGGAAGTCACTAATCTGTGCTTAATAGCCAATAATCTTGATTTTTCAAATCAAAAAGAGGTATGTGACTTAACCTATAATGAACTTTTTGAAGTTTCTGAACACATGCATGATGCATATAGAAAAATAAAGAAAATGCATGCTAGCCTAAGTTTAGAGTTTATAGAATTACAAAAGGAACATGAAATCCTTAGGAAAGATCATACTTTAATTGATGACAACCACATAAAATTACTTGATGAGTTTGATGACTTGAAAAAAAAACATGAAAATTTAAAATCTTTCTATGATGAACTTGAAAAAGATTTTAAAAACTTTAAGGATGAATCTGAGAGTAAAATTTATAGATCAAATTATACAAATTGAATTTTGGAAGATAAGAATTCATTTTATAAATTAACGATAAAAACTCTCGAGGATAATAGGATACCCCCTAAACTTGAAGATTTTACTAATTCTATTATGTATCATAAATTTATGCAATATCTGAATAGATAAATGAATGTTAGAAGACTTAAGAAACAATTTCCAAAAGTAAAATGTAATAATTATTGATTGTTTGGACATATAGATCACACTTGTACTTTAGAGATGAAAACTTATTTGGTGTGGAAACCTAAGAAGCATAAACCTAAACATATCATACATGCATCTGATTATAAATTACCAAAAGGAGAACCCAAACTTGTTTGGGTTCCCAAGTCTAACATTTGATAATTTTGTAGGGTTGCTCTCACACAAGACCTCGTGAGAGCATATGGTACCTGGACAGCGGATATTCAAAGCATATCACTGGAGATACCGCACAATTCATATCGCTGGAAGCTAGGAGTGGAGGCAAGGTTACACTTGGAGATAACACCATAAGGAAGGTGGTTAGATCAGGTATGATTGGAAATCTTAATAAATTTTATATCGAGAATGTGTTATTAGTAGAAGGCTTAAAGTATAACCGGTTAAGTATAAGTCAGCTATGTGATAAAGGATATTATGTGAAATTTTTTCCTACTAGCTGCATATTAAGCCTAAATGGTAAAGATGTTTTGAATGGTAAAAGGGTAAATAATCTTTATATGCTAGACTTGAATTATATTCAATCTCCTACTGCTTTTTATTTGAAAACTGTATCTGTTGAGTCATGGCTTTGGTATAGGAGACTTTGTCACTCTAGCATGAAAAACCTTAGAAGGATTACCCAAAAGAACTTAATGATAGGTATACAAAAACTAGACTTTACTAAGGACCACCTTTGTGATGCATGTCAATTAGGAAAGCAAGTGAAGTCCTCTTTTCAGTCAAATAAGGATCTTAAAACTAATAAATCTTTAGAGATTTTGCATATGGATCTTTTGGACCAGTTGGAACTGTAAGTCTAGAGGGAAGGTATATGGTTTTGTGATTGTAGATGATTACTCAAGATTCACATGGGTTAGATTTCTATTTCAAAAGAGTGAATCATTTGAGGAGTTTAGAAACTTTTCGACTTGGATTCAATGAAAACTATGGTGTGAAATTATTTCTTTATAAAGTGATCATAGAGGAGAATTTGAGAATGAGAAATTTGAAGAATTTTATAAGAAGAAAGGAATTGATCACAATTTTTCTACACCTAGAACCCCTCAGCAGAATGGTGTAGTCGAAAGGAAAAATAGAATATTAATAAAAACCGCCCGAGCAATATTGGCAGAATACTCACTTCCTAAATATTTTTTGGCTGAGGCGGTTAGCACTGCATGTTATATTTTGAATAGGGTGAATGTGAGATCTAAACTAAATAAACTCCTATGAGTTGCTAAAAGGAAGAACACCTAATTTATCTTATTTATATGTTTTTAGTTGCAAGGTGTTCATTTATAACAATAAAAAATCTGCCTTTGAAAATTTTGATCCAAAATCTGATGAAGGAAATTTTGTTGGATACTCAGGTGTTGGAAAATCTTATAGAGTATTAAATAGAAGAACTTTGGTAATTGAGGAGACCACACATGTTGTATTTGTTGAATCTGGAAATATGGAAGAGCCAAATATTGTAGAAGATGAGATTGAGATTAACTCCCAAAAGATTGATAAAATAAATTTGGAAGAAAATGTAAAAAAAAAAAAAATTGGAGATAGAAAACCCTTTACCTAGAGATTTGAGATTTTCTAAAAACCACCTAAGGGAATTGATTATAGGTGAACCAAGTGAGGGTGTAAGGACTAGGCGTGGATTAAATAAAGAAGTCAATCATTCTGCCTTCATTTCAACTATAGAACCCACAAATATTGATCAAGCACTTTCGAATGAATTTTGAATTTTGGCCATGCAAGAAGAGTTGAATCAATTTGTAAGAAATAAAGTTTAGGAATTAACTACAAGGCCAAAAGACCAAAGTATAGTTGGAACTAAGTGGGTATTCAAAAACAAAATGAATGACTCAGGAGTAGTCATTAGAAATAAGACTAGATTAGTTACTAAGGGGTATAATCATATTGAAGGGATTGATTTTGAGGAGACTTTTGCTCCTGTAGCTAGACTTGAAGCAATTAGGGTTTTACTAGTTTTTATCTGTTTTAGAGAATTCAAATTATATCAAATAAATATAAAAAGTGCCTTTTTAAATGGGATAATTCAAGAAGATGTCTTTGTAGAAAAACCACCAGGTTTTGAAAATTCTAAATACCCAAATCATGTTTTCAAGTTGAAAAATGCATTATATGGATTGAAATAGGCACCTAGGGCTTGGTATGAGAGGTTGAGCACCTTTTTACTTGAAAGATCTTTTGAAAAAGGAAGTGTGGATACAACTCTCTTTTTAAAGAAATATGGAAAGGATATACTCATTGTTCAAATTTATGTGGATGATATCATTTTTTAATCTTTGAATAAAAATCTTTGTGATGATTTTTCTAAAACAATGAGTAGTGAATTTGAGATGAGTCTAATGGGAGATTTAAGTTATTTTCTAGGATTTAGCATTAAGCAAATTGAGGAAGGTACATTTCTTAGTCAGTCAAAGTATGTTAAGGACATCCTCAAAAAGTATAAAATGGACAATGCTAAACCTGTTAGTACACCAATGAGTTCCTCAGTTCAGTTGGATAAGGACCCTAAGGGAAAATCTATTGATCAAAAGAAATTTAGAGGGATAATTGGATCTTTACTTTACTTTACTGCTAGCCGACCTGATATCATGTTTAGTTTTTTCTTATGTGCTAGATTTCAATCAGATCCAAAAGAATCACATTTGACAGCAGTGAAAAGAATTTTAAGATATCTGTTAGAAACTCAGAACCTAGGAATCTGGTATCCTAAGTTTAGCTCTTCATTTGAAATAATTGGTTATTCAGATTCTGACTTTTTAGGTTGTAGAGTGGATAGAAAGAGCACTTCTGAAACATGTCAATTTATTAGAAATTCTCTAGTCTTTTGGTCCAGAAGAAAATAAAATTCAGTAGCCCTATCAACTGCAGAAGCTGAATACATTGCATTAGGAAGTTGTGTGGCACAAGTACTTTGATTGAAATAACAGTTGATTGATTTAGGATTAACTATAGGCACTATTCCAATTTATTTTGATAACACTAGTGCTATTTGTATTTCTAAAAATCATATTCAATATTTAAGAACCAAACATATAAACATATGACATCATTTCATAAGGGATCATGTATCCAAAGGAGAAATTCAACTCACTCATGTTTCTACTGAAAATCAACTTGCATACCTTTTTACAAAAACTTTAGCCTTTGATACTTTCAGTGCATTAAGAACAAGGCTAGGTGTGATTGATTCGAATGCTTAAATAAAAATATTTTTGCAATATTGATGTTTGTTTACTAGTTAATGTGTTTGTGTGTTTTTATGTGTTTATGAACTTGTATGTGTGATTTTCTTTATTTAGAGTTTGTGTTTTTTTCGTTATTTTGTGATTTTAGTGTGTTTGTGTTTTAGTTTTTTTATTAAGTATAAAAATTTAAAAACTTTGAGTGACAATCATCTGGGACGAAATGATTTTGTACGAGATGATTTGTGTAGTGTAACAAACTGTCAGATTTTGAACCGTTTGAGTGCAGTTTTCAGTGTTTTAGTGTCACTTTGTCTGTACGATCGTCCGAGCTGAAATGTTTTTCAAACGATGGGACAAATGAATAAAGCGGTTAAATGGATAAGGTAGTTTTTAATACGAACTTCGTACGTACGAACCTTTGGTTTGTCTGGACGAACACATGTTGGTTCGATGGAGGGGACGATTTTAATTGCCATTAAAATGATATAAGTTCCGATTGTCCCAGGACGAACACGTGTTCGTCTGTACGATCGTTCTGGTCAAAAGTCTGTATGAAATGATGCTTCATAAGTTGTGTTGATTACGAAAAGCTATTTTATTTTGACGAAATGGTTCATCCATACAAAATTTTTTCGTACCAGATGAATCGAAAAATTCATACGGGACGAAATTTTTTCGTCTGGTATGAATGTGTCATTTTCAATAAATAAAAGGGCCTTTGAACTCAACAATCACACTCAAAACTTCATTTTCAATCACTTTCATACTCTAGATCTTCTTCTAAATGGCGAGTTTAAGAAAGAGATAAAAGGTTCTGGCAAATAAACCTCATAGAAATTCTTCTGAAAACTTTCTTTCCAAAGCAAATGAGAAATCTTTTCCTAGGTTTGCCTCAGCAAAGATTACACCCTCTCGAATCCTAATCCAAGAACAACTTACCTTTCAGGTAATGAATTATTTGCCTCAACAGAGTTTGGTTTTATCCTTACCCTCGTCAATCTCTATAATAAGGAAACCTTCCACTTCTTCCTCGCCAACATATCCTTTAATTCTAACCACTCTATAATCTGTTCCTTTATCTTCAAACAAAAAGTTGAAATCACCAAGAATGACTTAGGAGCCTTTTTGAATTTAAGGACAGAGGGAGCCAGAGCCCATCACTTGATCAATACTCATGATTATGCATGGTATGAAATTAATAATGTGATTAGAGGAAACAATCTGAACGAACATGTGGCTAGAGTTTTTGGTCTCGTTGGAAAAGCACGTATCATCCAGTGTGTCCTTAGAACTTCTATAATTCCTAAAGCTGGTGATAGAATCAACATTACCCCTCTTCTTTTTATGGTGACCTTCTTGATCATGACTAAAGAACCTATAGATGAAGCCAAACTTATCCTTGACTATCTTTATGGGTTGTCTGAAGTTGGACATGTAGAGCATAAAAGAAAGAAGAACATCGCCTTAGGATATCTTGTTGCCTACATTATGGAGAAGAAATATAATTTGGTTCATCCTGATCAAGAGTTTGAAGAACCGCTCTACTACAACGACAGATCATTTAGAGCAATCTTCAAAGAAGAACCAAGTAAAACTCATGTCATTAGTGATGCAGAGGAAGAACCAGAACCTGCACCTGCACCTGCCAATGAACCAAATTATTAGGATTTGGTTCAAAGATTTGATCGCTTAGAGAATCATTTTGATCAACACTTTGATCAAATTAAAAATCATCTTCAGCAGCAGGCCGCACAGTATCTGCATGACATGAATTTTATGATGGATTAGATGAGTGATATCAGTACCAATGTGCTTATGATGAGTACTTACTTTAACATCTTTAGCGCTGCACCTCCTCCTCCACCAGATCAGAGTCCTTCTCAGTTATAGTTGCACTTAATTTTATTTATTTTCTGTAGTTTGTGTTTTAGATGTGTTTTAAGTAAGTTTGTTGTATTTTCTTTACTTTAGATGTTTTGTTTCTGTATTGATATCCTTACCTTAGATTGCAATATCTTCATAGTGATATCAATATATGTTCTCGTGTTTTGGACTTAATTGTATTGAAATGTGTGTTAGCCTTTATGACAATCATTAGATTTTTTATCTTAATAGTGCTATATTTTGAACTTCAAGTCTAAATTAAATTCATTAGAAAATCTATTTTTTTCTAAATTTAAGTTCTCCTTATAACTTGATATAATTAGGATTGTCAAGTTCATGTCTCTTATTTAGATTATATTAATTTTAATATTATTATTGCAAGTATGATGATTTCTTATTTTATATTTCACTTATCAATAAATATTTATGCACTTAAAAAAATTTGAAATTTTTTATTATTGATTTTGGAAAGATCAAAATTATTCTTGAAAAAATGTACAAATGCACAAAAATAAAAAAAATGTGCAATGGTTCGCAAGTAGAAAAAAAGATGCACAAAATAAGCCCAAAAGTAAAAAGATGCCCAAAAAATATGCCAATAATTTGAAAAAGATGCGCAAAGCGCCACATATGGTAATTATTTCTTTCTATTATCTTTTAATCTCTTAATTCAAATTAATCTACTGTACATTTATATTCTGTTTTGAAATTTGAAATATAGAAAATTTCTATTCATCTTTTTTGCAATAATTTTCTCTATCTTAGTGTCTAAATTGACTCATGCTTTTAATATATTCTTTCTATTATCAATGTTATATCTCTTCTTAAATTCTATGAATTAATATGATTTGCCTAATAGTTTAATTTTATTTGCATAACATATTTTAATCACTTTCAAGATTGAATTATCAAATGATTTCCATATGTGTGCTTACATTTCAAGTCTTTTTCTTCTTTACTTTTTGTTGTTGTCAAAAAGATGGAGAAATTATTTGTATCGTGTTTTTTGGTTTTATTTGATCTGTTTTTGTTTTTTGCTTTTGTATTTTATTTTGTGTTTTGTGTTTGTTGTATACGTTGTGTGGGGTATCTGTATATTTCTAAAAATGCCTCCTTATTTATATGTGTTCATCAATTCAGGGGGAGTTTAGGAGATTTTTTGAATTTGAAAATTATACAAACAATAATTATTTTGCCATCATCAAAAAGGGGGAGATTGTTAAGAGAGTTGCTATATGCATGTTTTACATTCTTGCAACTTGTATAGTTTTGATGATTTCAAATATTATTATTTTATGTATAGTTATCTCCTAACACTATGTGGAATAGTTATTTTTGCTCTTGTGTGTACTAACATTTTAGAAAAATCAAACTCCAGACTACAAAGACTTCAAATCAAATTCAGCATGAGATACTTTGTATATTTAAAAACTTGTATTTCTCTTTGAATTAAATTTGAGAGGGAGCGATTGTAATTGAGTGAATACACACACACTGTAGGAGATCTTGAGAAATTTGTACTGATCGTATGGGACGAACATAGTTCGTACGGGACGATCAAGTCAGTTATCTCCTTGTAAGAGCAATGGAACAAACAAGAATTGAAAAAAAAAATTCTAAGTCCTGATCATCCAGGACAAAGTGTATTCATCCCAGGACGAAATGTTCTCTGAAAAATTTTCGTTCAAGAACGAAGTGTATTCGTTCCAGGACGAGTTGCTCTCTGGAGCATTTTCATCCTAGACGAAGTGTATTCGTACTGGGATGATTTGCTCCACGGAAAAATTTTATCTGGACAAACCTTTAATTCATCCCAGGATGAAGTGAACCGACTATGAAAATTAAGTGTCGTTCTGCAGTTTTTGAGAATCGACCTATGGAATAACCGTTCGTACCGGATGAACCTAGTTCGTACGGGACAATGTGTGTGTACGAAGTCATTTCATACCCATATATATTAGGTCATTTCCATCGCATTTAAGTAAAATCGTCAAGGAAAATCCATGGTTGTACGGGACGATCCAATTCGTATTGACTTGAAAATTTGCAATTTTTGGACGGTTTTTTATGTCTTTCCTATAAATAGTCCAAACTAAACTGTCACATAATCTTTTTTCCTACTGATCTTCATGCTTATTGAAAGAAGAGTCTACGATAGAGGGTTTGAAGGAGATTTCTTGCATGAAGGTTTCACTTGGTTCTTAAAGGTAAGAGTCTTTACTCTTGGTTTGTGATTACTTCACTCTTTTCTCTCTTCCTTCTAGAATTCTTATGAGAAGATCTGTCAAGGAGATCCGGTTCTCTGCCGACACTTGGAGAGTGTGAATAGCTGAAGGGTTCTCTACCCACAGTTGGAGAGTGTGAACAGCCGAAGGGTTCTCTACCCACACTTAGAGAGTGTGAACAGTCAAAGGGTTCTCTGCCTACACCAAAAAAGTGTAAAAGGATGACGGTTCTCTACCAACACTTGGGATAGTGTAAAAGGACGAAGGTTCTCTGCCAACACTGGGGATAGTGTAAAAGGACGACAGTTCTCTGCCGCACCGGGTAGTGGTGGAAAGAGTGTTTGTAAAGGCTTCTCTGCCTTGTTGTGGGTGCAAAAGGAGAGTCACTATTGGAATTAGTGCAATACTCGGAGGGTGCCTCCGGGGAGTGGATGTAATTCTGGTTTTGATCGAACCACTATAAACCTCGTGTCTTTATTTTCCACTGTCTTTTTTATTTTTGTGTTTTTACTTTTAAAACTGTGGTTGAAAAATGTTTTCTACAAAACTCATTAAAGTTTATTTTTTGGTTTAAAAATTAAAAAGAGAGATTAATTTTTTAATTACCAATTCACCCCCCTCTTGGTTAGCCGCTGGGACATTAGCTTAGGTTTAACAACCTAATTCATAATGAATGAGTTTCAACACTTTTTTGAATCTGTAATTCCCTCCACCTTTGGAAATTGTAATAGAGTGGGCTCTAAGACCCTACGAGTATAAACTCCAATGAATATAGGCCTCTCCTCATTGATATTTGCCATTTCTTTGGCTAATTTGGTCAGACAATCTGCTTTAGCATTTTATCCTCGAGAAACTCGAGCTATTTCAATATTTGGTACTTGCTTCAGAAGTTTGATGGCTCACCAGTGGTAATGGGCCAATTCAACTTTGTCAACCTTGTAAATACTGAGGACTTGATTTATTATAAGCTAAGAATCACCAAAGATTTGGAGATGTTGGATTCTGACATCAATCATAATCTCCAGCCCTATTAAAAGAGCTTCATACTCAGCTTCGTTATTGGTACGAGGTTCAGTCAAACTGAATAAAAATCTCATTATGCCTCCCTCAAATACTATAAAAATTAGACCGATGCCGGCTCGGGCTCTTATAATATTTGGAGGTCGAGCAGGTTTAATCGATGATGCACTATCAAAGATATCTCCCAAAATAGTAGCTTTTTATCTTTCTCGACTTTCATGATCTGCTCATCAGGCAAATCATCATTGAGTGGAGAGTCTGTTGGGATCGAATGTACAGCAAGAAAATATATCAAGGCTTGACCTTTCACCGCCTTTTGTGGCATATACGTGATATTAAACTATATTAATAATACTTCCCAACTGGCTAGGCGACCTGTCAATGATGGTCTTGTCATCAACAACTTCAGTAAATTGATCTTCGATATCAGGGTGATTTTATAAGAAAGCATATAGTGACGGAGTTTTTGGACGGCAAAAATAAGTGTTATGCATTGCTTTTCAATTGGAGAATAGCAAATTTCTGTTCCAATTAACCTCCAACTGATGTAGTAGAGTGCATTCCCTTTCCCTTCTTCATTATGTTAGGTCAATAATGCTCCGATGAACTCTTCCAGTGCTGTCGTGTATAGTATAAGAGAGTTCCCCGGGATAAGCACTGCCAAAATGGGCTGATTCAATAAACATCTCTTAATACTATCAAATGCCTCCTGACATTCTTCATCCCATTTGAAGCGCGTGTCTTTTTTCATCAACTTCGAGAATGGTTGGCACCTGCCCGACATATTCGATATGAACTACTGAATGAAAGCCAGTTTCCCTTACAAGGAACGGAGTTATTGAAGGTTCTTTGGAGGTGGCATCTCCATAATTACCTTGATTTTGTTGGGGTCGACCTTGATTCCTCGATGACAAACAACGCACCCCAAAAATTTGCTGAAGGGGACCCCGAAAGTGCACTTGAGGGGATTCGTCTTCCGATCAAACTTTATGATCCTTTCAAATACAATCCTCGAGTCATCTAGGTGTTTTCTTTGATCTATGCTTTGACAACAAGGTCGTCCACGTAGCACTCGACCTTTTGATGAATTAACTCATCAAATATATGAGTCATTGCCCGTTGATTGGTGGAACCAGTGTTCTTCAGGCCAAAGGCATGACTGTGTAGTAGAAAATGCTGATGAGTTTCCCTCCCTACCATGCTATGTGAGCATGTAGGGGGTTTGCCAGCCCGTAACTAGCATTGAAGAAGGATTTTCGGCGATTATCCGCCTCATCGTAGGCGTCGGACTAGCTTCCCTCCCCATAATGCTATGTGAGCGTGTAGGAGGTTTGCTAGTTCGCTACCAACGTCGAGACCAGAAATCTGAGTCTAGATTATACCTTGGGGACTAGCAGACTGGCGGTGGAAGGCGTAGGAAACAAGGCAAGAGAATGCATCTTATTATTTTCATTAAATTAACTTTAATTAATTATAATTAATAATAATTAAGTATATAAACTATAATAGTTATAACTAATATCTAATTAAAATAAAATAAAATAAAAACTAAACCTTAATACTTATTGAGGCCAAGTAGGAGGGGGTCAGGCAGAGCTCTTGGCTGAGATGGGGTTCGGGTATGGGTGTAGGAAGAGGAAGGGGGCTTCGATAAGAAGAGGTGAGGTCGGACGGCTTTGTATAAGTGCTCCTTGGTAGAGGAAGACCAGGTCGGGTCGTTCAAATGGGTATGAGGCATAAGAGCAGAGAGGTGACGGGCAGGAGGCACTAAAGCTTAGGTTGCCGCTTGTGGAGATCAGAGCGAGGTCGGACAGGAGCTTTGGAGTCGGCGTGAGGTAGGAAGCTCTCCCCTTTGAAAGTTCGTTAGGGATGTTAGGCCCCTTATAAATTGGCCCAAGGCTAATTAAGAGAGAGGTGAATTGGTATTTTAAATATCTTTAAAACAAAACTCAAACCAAACCAAATTAACCACAAAGAAAACACAATGCATAAATAATAAAGGAAAGATCACACCATATTTATAGTGGTTCGGTCAAACCTTGACCTACGTCCACTCCTCGGAGGCACCCTCCGAGTATTACACTAAACTAAGTGTCTCTCCTTTAGCCCCCAACGCTAGGTGGAGAAGTCCTTACAAAATCACTTCTACCTTCCCCAGTGCGGCGAGGTAGCCGAGTCCTTTGACACCAAAGAGATTTTCTTATTCCGTGAACTTCCCTCAAGATAAGCCTTGATTCCAATGGTACTAAGGTGCAAGCTCGCTGGAGAAACCGTGTGAAACCCTCCTCCACACTCCCTTGAGTCTCCCTTCAAGGATCTTCTCTCTCACAAACTCCACCCTTTCCTCTCTCCCTTTCAAGCTCTCTCTTCAAGTTTTCCCCAAAAGAATGACGCTACAATGGCTACCAAAGACACTTACAAAGTTCCTTATCAAAGATTAAATAGAAGAGCTCAAAATGAGCTCATTAATAGGAACTTGCCGACATTATCGTTCAGGATGATATTGTACGATCAGTGCAAAATAAGCCTAGTCAGCCGAGATGATATGAGACGATCAGAAGAAATTTGTTCATATCATCCCATATCATCCAGCGTATCATCCAGGACGATCCTACGATCGTCCAGGATAATTTGATGATGCAATCAAGTCTTAATTGTTTTCCTTAAATACTAGATTAATTTAGGCAAAATTGTGCTGGATCGTCCAGGACGATTCCCTGGATGATGTCCAAAAATAAGTAATTCCTAAATAAATCTGGTGGCTGATTCTTTCTATTTTGAGCATATTGTCCTGGTCGATACAAAATCATTCAGGATGATGTGCTTAATGACGGCTGCCTTAACTAGGATGCCATAATTAGGGTTTCTATTTTTAAACCGATCATCCAGGCCGATATAAATATTATCCTGGATGATGTTACCAAAAATAGTACACTCTAAGGAATAGTAAGAAATTCTTCCAAGGTGTGTGTGTGCAAGATACTTAGCATCAGGAGCCACACCAATTATAATAGACGTAAGAAAGGAAAAAGGTACAAACTGACTCAGATCTAGTCTACCCAAACTTAAGCTGGTTCCAATTGCAGTCTGATCTTGTGGACCTGAAATATCAGTAGGTAAGGCAGTCGTAGAGAAACAAGAGTGTTTTCTACGATCAAAATCATAATCTATGAAAACAGATTCTCAACAATCTCCCTCTTTTTAATGATGGCAAATATTACTGGTTGAATTTGCAAAAAAAGAAATCATGTTCTCCTAATCTCCCCTTCACTAGAGTAAAACTTTAAAAATAAGAGAAATCAAAAATTTTTTTTTGTTTTTAAATTTTTGAAAGAAAAAAAAGATACAAATACAATAGTTCGTTCTCCCCCTTTGATATTATCAAAAAGAGAATGGGCATAAAATAATAAGAATAACAAATAAAAATTAAATCGATCCGTGATCTAGTGAAAAGAAAAAATTAAATATTCTTAAAATGAGAAAGTTACCTCTTTATTTTATTTAAAAACTTAGTAAGGAATGGATTGACAACGCATAATCTAGAAAATGTTAGAAATTCAGAAATTAAGTTATAATCCATAACCATACTATTAAAATTCTCAATAGATTGATAGATAGGGAGAGAGCTCCCTATATGATCCAAATGGTTAGAGATAGTATTAAAATCCCCTCCAACAATCCAGGGTAAGTTACAAATACTATGAAAATGAATGATTTGATCTCATACAATTTTCTAGTATAACGAGAAGAAGTAGCATAAACAAAAGAATCATAATATTGAAAATTAGTTCTTTCAATACTATTGTGCAAAACTTGAGTAAAGTCACCAATAATATCTATCTGAACATGATCCTTCCCAAAAACTCAAATTTTAATGGTGACATTCAAAATAACATATTTAAATCCTAGAAATTTAGCAATACCAAGTAACTTATCAGAGGAAATAAGTGGCTCAAGCAAAACAAAAATAGAAACATTATAAATACAGCATAAATATTTAACTCTTAATTTAGAAGAAGGACACCCAATGCCCCTAACATTCCTCATAATAGAATTAAACATTAAAAATAGGAGATTAATGAGAAGTATGCAAATGGGTGTTTCTAGGAGGTTGTAAAATGAAGTTCCTTTGCTTCCAACCTCTCCTACTATGAACCTTGGAAAAACTAGTATCATTATCATCTCTAGCAAATCATTTAGCCATCATATCCATATCCTCTATGTTAATAAAAGCATCACTATGATATTGATAATTCAAAGGAAACTTACTGTCATTAATCATACTTGACTGTCTCCTTTAGAGAGACATTTCACCTTCCTCATAGAAAACACCATCTCCCACAATCATTTTATTGTTCAATATTCATTACCATCGTTATCCTTCACCACACTTGTTCGATCAATCTACATGAAATTCATAGTAGTTTGAAAAAGCTCCTTATTAGCACAATTATTTTTTAATGACTCAGCCTCCATATGAGGACTAACAGAGGATAAGTTATTATTTAGATTGATAGCAATACTTTGTTCATTCACATTTTGACAAACAATAGGTAAAGAAGAGATATAGTTAAGATTAACTTCTTGAACATGAATCAAATCATCACCATTAGGAGGGTTCGGCTCAACATGAGCAAAATCTAGAAGTAATGATTCATCAATGTTATCTTGCACTTGAGGAACATTACCACATTTCGAACAGGATTAGGAGTCACAATATCATGGTCAACTGAAGGTAATTCACTTCTATGTGATTGTTTAGAAGATTCCTTCTCCTTCCAAAGATGTGGGTGTAATCTATAGCACACATTTAATCCATGAACATGCATGTTATAATGAGAGAAAAAAATAAGTAAGTTTTCAAATTCAACTTTTTTGGAAATAACTATTCAATTCCGAACTAATCCCAATCTCATTTGTGTATTTCTTCAATATATCCAATTCATCTAAAACACGCATTACAAACAGTCGTGAAATGGATGTCATAGCTTGGTCAGTTTGCAAAGGCCTACCAAAAATGGAAGTCAAACCAAATAAGATTTGGGAATTAATAAAATGCAATCGGAGGTTCGGGAAAGAGATCCATACAAGAGCTATGGGAGATTCCTCATGCACATCAAATTTAGGTTTCCATTTGAGTAATCTCATTTGATAACCCTGAATATAATAGGACCTCCTATAGAAAATACGACTATATCTAGATCATTGCTCAGTTGAATCGCGATATGCATGGAATCCAACAAATCGACTTGAAATGAACCAGAAAATTTCAAATTCACAAAAAACTTACGAATGAAATCAAAATTTGGTCGCCTAAGAAAGAACTTCTCGACTAGCGTAAGAGCAAAAGGAGCAGCCAACATTGAAACCACAGAGTCATTAAACATCAAAGTCGGACAACCTTTAAAATAAGTATGAATGAATTGAAATTTGGCGAAAGTAGAAGAAGAGCCAACCAAAACCTCCTTAAACAATTGGGACTTGCCATTCGGAAGCACAATAGACAGAGGGGTAGATGATGATGGAGTCGTCATCTCCCGAAAACCATAGAGCCCAAAAACACAACAACAAAATCAAACGAAAATAAGACGAAACAAAAACCAAAGAAGAAAATCGAGCAGAAAATACCACAAAAACAAAGACAGGAACGAAGAGAAGAGAGCTCGCAAATGAAAGCCCTAGATCGCCTCAGAATCGCCAGAGAAATAGAGTGTCGTTGTGTGAGGTTACAAGCTCTTATAGTAACTTAAAAATTGCTGAAAGGAAGCGAATACATTAGTTTCAATTGAGTGTAGTATGATCAGTAGGTTGAACTACTCTTTTTATATTAAGATAAAGAGTGTTCATTACCTTGAAATGAATTCTGTAAACTAGTGCAATAGTTTCACATTATGGGAGAAAATCATACCTATGGAGTTATAAATGCAATTTCGGCACTTTAAATAAATGAACATCAGTTAATTGAAGACTTAAATTTGGAAAGTTAAATGAAGACTTTAATTAGATATGATAACTTAAATTAAAAAATTATTTCATTTAATTAAAATATTATATATAATGAATTAATTTAACTTATGTATATATAGTGGGGGCACAAATTATGAATTCTTAAAAAACACTCAACTTTTTTTCATCCAGGCTTGGGACCGGTGTCAGTGGTTTTAATGTTTTTTATTAGACTTGTTATATAAAAAGAGAAATTATAAAATTAAAAAAACTTATAATTATAATT